>NW_021633811.1:0-106933 GCF_004799145.2 Neltuma alba
TTGTGGTGGGATATTTAGAATATACCAGTATTTAGTACTGCATGCTAAAGAGTATTCTTATATTAAAACGCACCCCTTCAGGAATTCTTCGTAATTTGATAGCTCACATTTATGTTTTCAAAACACATTCAAAGATGATGTTCAAGTCTTGCCCTTTGATGCTCACAGATGCATCTTATTCTGCTATTGTGAGTTTGTTTTCGGATACATACAGAGTTAAATGATAATGAAAAAGAGTCCAGGCATATGAAAAAGCTGTGTTAGCGACTGAATGAATGTCACTCTGAATCTGAAATTATATACTAGAAGATTAAGAAAACATTCTGGTAAAAGCAAGGCTAAAATGAGAAACCATGCTTTTGTTTTTGTCTTTTGCTTTGTTACGGTTGAGAATTCTTGTCGCGGTTGGAGAATTCAAGAAATCTGATGCAACAACAGCAGCATCTTTGCATAAACCATTCCAACCTGTTCATTACGCCAACAAATTAAAACCAGCAAGTCATATAAAATTACTATACCAGCTGCTTTTCTTTCTCATAATATACGCTTAAATGAATAAATAAATAAAATCCTGTAATGGTAGTTTAAAGAGGGGCAAAAAAAAAAAAAACATGATAAACTTTATTGTGATGTACTTATATCTGTGTTTTGACTGGTGGTTGTGTGCTTTAAGTAGGAATAATGCCTGGTTTTTGAATTATAGAAAACTAAACCCTACCAGTCAAGTAACTTCAAAAGGAAATCGCTTGCAAAGGGTTTGCTTGCCCTCATCTTGTAAACAAGGAATCGAATAAATTATAAATCTAATTGATCTGATTATTCATTCTCTGTAACTGATGAAATATTAATCCACTTGAGTAAAATCTAATAAGCCAATGAAAGCAAATGTTCATGGAAAGTTCCTGATGCGAAACCTAAACATTTTTTTCTGTCAAACGAATGACTACTGTGAAAAGAGAAGAGAGCTTACAATTCTTGAAGGCATGTACTTTTAGGTTCCAATTCTTGGGATTTCTGGAGATCCAATGAAAAGGCTGATGGCAAATTAGTAGTATCACTATTTGGTTGGTCTTGTTGCAGAAGGGGAAGCTTCTCCTGCTCAAGAGAAGTTTGGCTGGAAGGTGCCGGCGAGAAGGGCGGCGAAGGAGTTGATGATGCCGAGAAGGAGTACCTCTGGTTGCCTGGTGCAAAACTAACTGGAAGTGGTGAAGGAGGAGTTGGAGGTGATGATGTTGGAGAGTCATAATTACGGTTCATAGTATTAATCAACAACATTGATCACAAACTCTCTTTCAATCTCACTTTCTTCCTTCCCATACAAAAATAATAAGCCATTAACATGTTCTGTTTCAAACTTCTTCTCTCCCTTATGCCAAAATTTCCCCGTTCTTTTTTTTTTTTTTTTTTAAAAAAAGCTTGAGCTTTTGGTAAAACCTAACAGTCTTACCTCCCCTTCCTCCATCCCTCAGCTACTCTTCATTCCTTTCTTGTCGCTCTGACTACTTCAGGCTTTCCTTCAGTTTCTTCGAACCTTTAATTCTCATCAACAAGGTACGAATTTCTTTGTTGATTCTACAGTTATTACAGATTCAACAGTGTCTTTGAAGCATTAAAATTGATCTGCTAATAACTGGGCAGAGAAAGAATAGGGTGGTTTTTCAGTTCATGAGAGGAATATAGATGGCTTGGTTCTGGTTCTTCTTTATTGGTTTTAAACTAAGCTGATTAAAAGCTGGGTTTGTATCATAAAAAGAAACGTGTTCAGATTCAAATTTCATTATCATCATGAACATATCGTTACAGTAATTTGTAAATATGCGTCGTGAAATCTATCTATCTTAGCCTTCAAAGGTTCCTAAGTTTTAGATTTTCAGCTCATAATTTCAGAGGATATTGCAGAAGCTGCATGAAGTTGAAGTTGCAGGAAGCTACGCCATGAATTGATTGTGTAAGAAGGTTTCTCCCTGTCGGGGTTTGAATGGTCAGTGTCATGTGTGGTCTGAGGTCAGTGAATCCAAAAAGTGAGACTTTGGTGCTGTTTCGTTTTGGCATTGAATCGTTGACTCGTTGGTAGCCATATTGACTTTATCACTTGTTCGCTTTCTTACAGGACGATGAACCAACGGAAACATAGGAGCAAGTCTGCGTCAGCACTTTCCCCGGGGGAGCTGAGTATTTTCCAAATATGGCCATTCAAAAAGCAAATAACTAATTATATACATTTAAGAATATTATATATATTATATATATATAGGGAAAACAATTTCTTGAGATACCAATAGTTTTTTTTTAATTTTTAATTTAATACTTATGTGTTTTTTCTCCTATATGGATCATTATTTTATTCTTTGAGAAAGCAATCTTTTAATAGGAGTCTTTTTATATGAAGATTTGACATGATATATTGTTCAATATTGAGTTCAACCATATGGCTTTGGTGTGAGGAGAAAAAACCTAACGTGTAAAAGTTAAACATATAGATCTGTAACAAATAACTAACTTAACTAATATACTTAATATTTTCTAAATTAGTTATTTAATCATTATACTAAGAACAGAATATAGTAACTGTTTTTACTTATTTGTACAAAAGTTGAATGTTACGCTGCCAATTTTGGCCCTCAAAGCTCCATTATTTCTGCCTTCTTTTTCTTTTGGTCACAAACTCTCTCCATCTCTTACAAAACAATAACAATACCCCAAAATCGTAATTGTAAAATTCTTGGAGCAGAAAGGTTTGGATACGATATATTACACACAACACACACACACGCGTGTTTCTTGGATAAAAATCATTTGGCATTCAGAAACAATGCTAAGTAATTCATACTTCTCTGTGAAAGTTCTCACATTACGTTGGTCTCTAAATAATAAAATGAAGATGTTATATGGTGAAACGGTTGAATTTTAAATATTCTTGATCAACGACTAACAAGCTGTTAATTGAGGTGGTAGTAGATTTTTCTTATAAAGAAGAGAACATAAATTTGAATTTTAAAAAAAACACATTTGTTAGGAGGGATATTCTTTGACTACTTCCGTCCAAAAAAAATTAGTTTTAAATATAATGTGATTTGGAGATATTCCGGTTACACCAAAAAAAATTCTTGACCAGCGGCTATATCCATTGATAAGAGTTCTTTGTTCATGGGTAAATATTACTTGTTATATATATCATTTTTGTTGTTTTATACTCTCCGGTCTTTAATATAGGACCCAATTGTTGAGTTGATTTTGGTTCTAAATATAAGACTTATTTCTCATATTTATCAATTTTCTCTAAATTGCCCTTATAGATACTCTATCAACTATAGTCAAGTAGAAGAGGGAGAGAGGAAATTAAGAAAGATGATTATGGTGTTTTAGAAAAAATATGTTACATTTCTTATAGTTAACTAATTTATCTAACTTCCTTAATCTAGTCAAATTAATTAAATAGGTATTATATTAAGGACGGGAGGAGTATTATGTATGGTTCTTTGGATTTTCCTTTTTCCCCCTCCTAATAATCATTAACAAAGTTTTAGGCGATGATGCCCCCGGCAGACTACTTTTTCTCTTAGGTGGGGCACAGCATTCTTTTTTCTTTTTTTTTTAATCGAAACGCTTTCTTGTAGTTTCCTCTTGGGCCCTACCACTTAGTTAGGCCACCTATGAATTCGCGGGTTATAGCTAATGTGTTGGGCCGTAGATTTTAATCAGCATTGGTGTTGTTAAAACTAGCATCTGTTACCCGTGCTATGCACGGGGAGCATTCCTCACGAGAATCGGATCTACTTCTTCATACTAATTAAACATAACATATGGTACATGATATGTACAGCATTCAATATAAGAGATGTAAAATTTTAAGTAAATTTCACTTAAGACATCTAAATTTCTACATCTATGTCACGTGGATTGTTTGCATGCTATGCATTATTCATTTAATTTCAACAAATACAAATCACGAACATAACACACATTGAACATGAAATTCATCAAACACATGCTTCACAATCTACACATTCCTAAACACTTCTTTGTAAACCACATTTGTAGTTGTTTTCACTTGACCTTCAACTTCATCACTAACCAAAATCTTCAACCCATCCATACTTCTCACCCTAGATAATGCAACATACAATTGACCATGTGTGAAAACAGGCTTCCTTAGGTATAACCCTACATGTCGCAGTGATTGCCCTTGACTTTTATTGATTGTCATAGCAAAAGAGAGGGTTATGGGGAATTGCCTTCGTTGCATGCGGAATGGCCATCTATTTTCTGAAGGATTCATATCCATCCTGTGAATTAGGACCTTCTGATTAGGCATGCACCCATTTAAAGTAATAGCCTCTATAACTGATATACACAGCTTAGATATACGAAGACGTGTTCCATTGCATAATCCTGAAGCTTGATCAATATTACGAAGCAACATTATTGGAGCACCAACTTTTAATATTAACTTGTGAGGAGGCATGCCTGAGCTACTTATAGTGTTAAGAAATTCTGTCGTGTATAAATTGTCAAAGCTATCACTGTTATCATTTGTCTTACACACAGAATCATAACTAAGATACTCATATGACTCCCCAGGCAGAGACTTGCACATATGATCATTAATAATATTAACGATCTCAATCGTTGGGGCTAAAATCGCTCTGTCATTGAAATATTCCCTTGAATCTAAGTTATCCATGATTCTTGGATAAGTAGACTCAACAATGGCATGTATAGGATCATTACCATGTTGTATCAATAGTTCAGATGGGATTTCAATTTCAGTAGAACCATCATCTGAAACACCTATTTTTCCATCACCAACGTTCAACAACCATTGTGAGAACCATACTAATTTTTCTTTTGTGTTTGATGTTGATGATGAAGACAACCGCATGTTCTTTGTTAACTTGAATATGGTGCAATGTTGCCATAATGGAGAAGAATTGATGCATGCATCAACAATATTTGCTCTTGATCCTTTTGGTATAACAGGTAGTATTTGACGAAAATCACCTCCCATAATGATGCATTTACCTCCAAATGGAGATGTGCAATGCATAATATCCTGCAATGTTCTGTCAACGGCTTCAACACAATACCGCTGAACCATTGGAGCCTCATCCCATATGATTAGTTTTGTCTTTTGAAGTAGATGAGCGAGTGGAGAGTTTTGCTTGATCCCACAAATAGAGAACTCATTAACTTGAATAGGGATAACAAATCTTGAATGTGCGGTCCTGCCTGATGGTAATAGGGCAGCTGCAATTCCACTAGATGCAACTGTTAATACAATATCACCTCTACCACGCAATGATGAAGTCAAAGCATTCCACAAGTATGTCTTCCCAGTACCACCACAACCATATACAAAAAAGAAAGCACCATTAACTTGGTCTAATGAACTCATAACCTTATCATATATCTCTTTTTGATCAGTATTAAGTGACTTAGCCAGTTAACTTGCTTCTACTTGCAAAGCTTGCTTGTCATAACTCAACTCTTGCATAATAAGATGATTGGTTACATCAATTGGTTCAACCTCTAGAAGTACAGGCATTAAAGGGAAGTCTTCAAGGTTCTTACCATTTTGGCGAAGAAAAGTCTCGATCTCTTTAAGAGCAGCTTGTTCCTTCTCTATATCACTTATGTTAATGCCTGCATGGAGATAATTGATATTAATAATTAACTTTATGTAAACATAAGAATACTAAATTAATTGTACACAAATTTAAACAAACTAATTTCCTAATTTCCTAATTCAACAAATAGAAATAACACTTACATGCATAAATTGGATCACTTCGAGGAATGTAAAACATGTCCTCAGAAATAAGTTTGGCTGTCTGAGTCCAGACATAATGTGGTCGTTGAAGACTACAGCATAGAAGCATATTGGCAAATAATTTTCGGAGCTGTGACCCAGTTGCCCAAACAGAAGCTTCTTTAATAGCAGATATATACTCACTGTCATCATCTAGTAGACCACATGCAAAACATGCATCCCTAAATGTGTCATACGTTACTCCATTCACTGTCTTTATATCTTCAAAGCAAGTAGGACCTCTTACTTTGGTCAATAAAACTCTGAGATAATATAATTCACCAGATGAAGGTGACACGTGCGTCATCCTACCAACCGCATATCCTTTTTTCCTCTTCTTCCAAGCCCTTTTGTTCTTTTGGTAAACATAGTGATTAGGGAATTCAATGTACGTCAATGTCCTAGCAAAAACATCAGACTTATTCATAAGCATCCATGATATGAACTGTGATTCAGATACTCTTGGCTTGTCTAGCAACTCAGTGACATTGTCTTCATTTGAGTAAATAACAGTTTGTTGATTTGGTAGATGAAAACTTAGCCTCTCAACAGAAGGATTTCTATGGTGAATACTAAATCCAAATATACGCCATGAAGCTTCACATGCAGAAATATATCTACAATTATAGTACTGTCTAATTTCATCACGTACGCTTTCATTATTATCACCTTCATTATCAAATATTGCAGCAACAACTCTGTCATTCCCTTTACTGACGTACTTGAAGAGATATTTTATAGCAGTTGACTAATTGCATTTCTCTACATTTATATGTGCATTGAACATTTGAACCAATGTTGGATTATATGGTACGACATACCTATTGTCCAATCTAACTCCCTTAACCTCAATAGCTCGCCCATTATCTCTTCGTCTATAGGTAGGATAACCTTCGTCATCGACCATTGTGTGTCCAATAAACTTCTTAGGGAAGTATTTTGAACATTTTTTATCTTTCATACATGGCGACTTTGGGTTGCTTGTCCCACATGGTCCATGAAGCATGTACTTTTTAACTAATTCATGTAGGATAGGGTCAGAATCATAGTCTGGTATTTCTGCACAAATAACACGATCAATTGCATTCACATCTTTCATCTTATCTTCTGGAGAAAGAAATAACAGAATATGTGCATGTGGCAGACCCCTCTTTTGAAATTCAATTGTGTATATCTCTGCACATAGTTTATATGATATCAAAAAAAGTTGATAATATTCTAAAACAATAACAAGAAGAGTTATCATCACCTATATATTATACCTGCACGAACTTCTCCGAAAATCTTTTGCTCCCTCAAAATCTTCATTAGCGTTTGAAGCTTCATCTTGAAAACTCTACACAATATGTCTGGCCTATCAGATGGCTTTAAAGAATTCTTTGAACAAAATCTTTGGATCTCAGGCCAAGCTGGATTACAGGTAAAGGTTAGGAATATGTCAGGATATCCAATGGATCTACATATCGCCATTGCATCTTGGTAGTTTTTGATCATGTATCTTGCACCACCTGTGAATGATGAAGGAAGAATTATCCTCTTGCCAATGGAAGCAGCATTTCTTTCTCCATTCAAAACTGCATCAGTTAACCCTTGATACAAATCAACACGAAGTTCTTTTTGGTGAGTTCTAACCCATAATAATCGTTGTGATTCGATCATAGTGTACCCATCAACAATAAACTGTTGGAGTAATCGAGATGCATGTAATAGGGCAGACACTTCATTATGCCTTGACATCAATCTGTAAGCAAAAAACTCATGCATGCTAAGCCGTGTTCTAACTTTTGTAGAGCTCAATGTATCTTCTCTATGTTCAATGTCATCTCTATAACCATCTTCACCAAAAGGGAAAAGAATCGGGTATTGTAGGGCTAAATATGAGGCATGTAGTTCATTAATTCTTTGTGGGGTGCCTGAATGCTCATGCACAATAATATCCCTGAATGTGAAAGACATATCAATATCTCCAACAATTAATGCTGCTACTTCTGAAGCAGTAGGCAAATTATATGTTCTACCATCACATTGTCTAGAACTAAGAAGGCACAATTTGAGTGGTGTAGAATTGGGTTGACTAAGCATTGATGAGGCACGACGATATTGTTGCACGAATGGGTTAACATGGTCTAACTCATTCTTGATCTGAAGAACAATTTCATGATTGATTGTGGACTCCTTCGAGTGTTTGCTGTAAACATGGACATTTAAATCTCCTTAGTAAATGGTTTCACCATCATATAAAAAATTAACATGAAATGTGATTATGATGTTGAGAACTGACCTAACAGCTGCTATTCGATTGCTTACTTCATTCTCTGTGTCATATATATAGAGCTGTGAATAAACAGGCCGTGAACCCTCTGATGGCAATAAGCTCCCAATACTATGATAATTGACACCTGACATAACAAATGAGTACGGACCAGCTCCATTGTTCTTAGAGTGGTCCACTTTACCACCCATAGAGGTAAATGAGAACATATTATTATATTGTCTTATATTTTGGTGGAAGTTCTTTGAATTAGCTAGGTCCCTTTGAAAGAATAGAGATCCCAATACTGGCGGTGGGGGTTTGATAAGCGGAAGGACTACTTTGCCTTTTAAACAACACAAAGAGAATGTGTCAACATGCGTTTGACACCTATCTTTTTTTACTCTTTCATTAAACCAAAAGTGAGCTCCACAAAACTTGCAAGCATATATGGGGTCCCCTTCGTCTAGATAACCTATGAGATGAACATCAATTTCAATGATTTTAGGCTTACAAAAATGATAGATTGCAATCATATTACGAAAGCAAGGACCCAATTTTACCTTCCATCCCAACTGCATCACTGGAATCAATAATAGCATTAACATTTACAGTGAAATCTGGCCCGATTTCGTTTGATGTGTTATAGACTGAAAAAGAAAATGAATGGTATAAGTCCAAGTTTATATAGCTTATGATAATCTTAAGCAAGTTGCACACCTTCTTCAACATCTAACTCTGATGCATGGTGCCCATCAACTTCACTTTCCGAAGGTTCAAAGTTGAACTCAATATTCCTATAATCAATTACTTGCGGTTGCCCTTCATGGTAATATAGAATTAGATAATAACAAACCCATGTTTCAATTGCTGACATATACAAAGTTACAAATAAGAGGCGCACATTACAATTAACTAAATTCCACCGTAATATATACTATATGCTTTTTAATATATTCCTATAATCAGTTATTTTAGTTTGCAATTTATGCGACATATACATTGTCCGTGGTTGGAATATCAGTTACTTAAATTTTTTGTGTGTCTTTTAATAATAAAATTACCACAACCACATTAAGACAATAATTTTAGTTGATGTGGATTCACGTCGTTTAGTTTAGTTGGTAGACTTAATTGGTAGATATAATGATCTTTAATTAGGTTACAAATATTAAAAAAAAAGTAAGATATATCAATCTCCTCTCTATTTAATCTAAATTATAAAGACTTTTCTTTTATTTTTAAAACCCATATAAACCTTTCTTAAAATCAAAATATATTTTGCACAAATCTCCATTTTAGTTTTAAGATTAAACTTCCATCCACCCAATCGTTAATTAACCGTTAAATCATAACTTTGACTCATTATTTTGACCAAAATGCCCCCTCCTTAACATAAATATTATTTAACATTTATCATTTAGTTACATATAACATATTTTAATCCAATATTAAAAATTAAAATGACTACCATATTACAAATTTTTGTCATACTATGTAATTGATCACGATTATGTTGGCAAAAAAATGAATACCGTATTACAAATTTAAATAATTTTATGAATATATTTTTTTAGTAAATTTAAGTTGGTAATCTCATTCATTTTTTAAAACTTGCTTATGTAATCTTTCAAATATATATCTTGGTTGAAAATATTTTGCATTCGTACATATGAATTGCTAATTAAATTCTAAAATTACAATTAAAAAGTAATATAATATTGAGAGTAATAATTTAAAATTTTTAAATATATTTTCGTAAAATGTATCATTATTAAGAAAAATGACTCAAATTTACATATTTTAATATTTTTTTCATACTATTAAATTGATTATGATTATGTTGTCAAAAAAATGACTACCATATTACAGATCTAACTAATTTTATAAATATAAAATTTTACTTTTAATAAATTTAAATTGTTAATCTCATTCATTTTTTAAAACTTGCTTATGATGTAAGCTTTCAAATATATATCTCGGTTGAAAATATTTTGAATTCGAATAGATGTATTGTTAATTAAATTCTAAAATCACAATTACACAGTAATATAATTTTGAGGGTTACAATTTAAAGTTTTTAAATATATTTTCATAAAATATATCATTATTAAAAACCCACATCCTAAAAAAGTACAAAATATTTTAGTTCAAGAATTTTTTTATTAGTCTCAATATTAGGAGTAAATAGTAAACAAATTCTATCCTAAAAAGTACAAGATATTTTATTATTGGTTTAGCTCAATCATGATTTAGAAAACAGACAATGATAAATAGTAATACCACAAAGAAAAAGAATAGACAACACAAAACGCATAATACTCAAATTTACTAAATGCACTCATTCTTTTTTTTTAATACGGAAGAAAGTACATCTACTTAAATGTATGATTTTCTTCTACTCCCACTTAGACCTATCATAAAACATTCTTTATGATGAATGAGTCGTTCAAATTATAAATTAATTATTGAAATATTAATTATTCATTTCATTAACAAATCAAATAAATGGTGTAAGTTTTATATCATGATAAATTCTTTTACAACTAACCTGAATCAAATACGGTCGGGGTAGATTGAAAGTCAGTAACTTGATGAACACCAACAGCTTCATCTGCAAAATTGGAGGGAAAAAATTAATTGACTAATATTAATAGAAAAATTAACATGCTGACATTTACGGTAATACAAAATCACATGATGTGTGGATCTCAAATGGTTGAAACCTGAAGGAATGACCATATGCATAGATTCACTGGTATATATATCTTGGCACTCCACATTATCAGAAACTTGGGTCAGATTTGCAGATTCAGCTACAGCTTTCAAGCAAGTCCGCATTAATGTTATAATCATGTCATCACCAAATGCAAATAATATTATTTAGACGACAATATTAAAATAATATTCCAATGACATGATATAAACTTATATCAGTTCTATCGTCTTCCCCACCTGTGTCCCCACGGTTGTTTATCCTTTTTCTTGTCCTCTTTTGTTTCAAGTTCATACTCTCTAAACCACGATTGCGTGCACTTTTTCTGGTAAATGGTTTCTTTGCTTGGTCTTGAAATACCGACATTAAGATTTCAGTAACTTTTTTCCAATAAGCACAACAACATAAGACATATAATGTACTTGATCTTAGATGTCATTACCTCCTTGAAATTGATATTCTAAGTTTGAGGCCAAGTTAGTTAGATCTCCCAACACACTTCTTCTAGCACCTTTATGTTTGATCGTAGAATGTGGTTCAATAATGATTTCAGACGGTTGAGTGTGCTTGTAACTCACTTTTCTGCCCAATGAGTATGATCCTGGTTGAAAATATATAGAGTAAAATATTCAATAAATGCACAAGATTGATCATATTCCCACGCAAGCATGATGACGAGAAAACTTCATCTATGCTTATATTTACCAAATGGAGAACCACCATTAAATGAATGGGCGGAATATAATGATTGCTCTGATAGTAAAATGTTGGTTTGAACCTCCTTCCCTACACTGTTTGAAGACATCTTGGGATGCTGTTCATTGCCCATTTGAGAACGTTGAGTATCCAAGTAACTCGCTTCTCCACTTGTAGATCTAATCAGACCAATAGTTGATCTTCCTTCTAAAATAAAGAAATTTGCAGCAGAGTTATGAAAATGTTGATGAGAAACATAACTCCATGACATGCATATTAGTACTTGCTAAATAAATACTCACCATCAGAAGAAGCATTGCCATAAGGTGACTGGTCGGACGGTAAGTTATTCATTTGCATAGAGTTCCATCCATTGTTTGAATACATATTGCTCTGTCTTATGTCACAGGATGAACTTTTTCTACTGGGTAGATGGGTGGGAAGAGAAATATATGGAGTTCCAGTTGCTATTGGACTCTGCACATTTGACAGCTAATTTACAGCCAAAAAACTGTAGCTGCTATATGTTATCTTATTAAGTAAGTGATGTAAATTCAGATTGATAGGCACAATTCTGACTTCCTAAACGAACTTCGAGGTACCAAGTACACAATGAGTCAAGGCTCTTTTTGTGCTCATAACAGGTTATGTAAGTGTAAATAATAAAAATTATCTATACAAAAAAAAAAATTCACTCAAATGCGATTTACCCATAAATCTGAATTAAATATGAACTTTGTTTTTCTCAGTAATAGGCTGAAATTAATGAAACACGCACAGAGGAAAAAAACTTGGAGCCCGATTTATTGAATCCATTAGTCATTAAGAAACCCATCTGATTGTACATGCATGATGACCATAGGGATATAAATATCAACTTTGCAACATATACGTATTTGAGGAGCCCGCATTCAATTAATTGCAGATACCAAAGAAATGATTTATCAGTTTAACTGATACTGTTACTTCTATTACTAATTCTAATTCTGGATTAACATATTAAATATAATGTTTCAGATGCATTAAAATATACATTTTGACTTTGAGAAGAACATGGAATGGGCTTACTAAGTTACGAGAGCTTCTCAATTAACATTGTAAACATTGTGTTTTTCAACTAACATTGTCTCATATCAAATAGATTCTTTGTGATAATCAATTTCAAATGGACAAGTTTAATCACTTTATTGCAATATTAGTTATTCCATGCCAACCTGTGTTTAAATAATCAGAGTGCATTTTTTCATACATTGTGTTAGCTTTATTATATTAACAAATTCAATGCTGATATATGGTCATCATGTATTATGCATAAAACCTTATATTTATTTCCATCATTTAATAATTAGTAATGCCTCAGTGAGTATGATATGTATGACAATTAGTTTAAGAAATTGGCAACAATGACTTCATATGAAAATTAAAAGCGACTGCATTACTAAAACATAAAACAGATTACAAACACCAACTAATCCTAGAACAGAAAACTTCAAATTAAAAACATAAGTTCAACATGAAAGCAATAGCTAGTCCTAGAACAGAAATACAGGAAATGCAACAGATTTGCAGACAACCATATCTAACTACTTCTCCTTCTTAATAACTTTGTTCACTCTTTCCTCAGCAATCTTCATAGGTAGATCTTGTGAAGTACTCTCTCCATTCTTAACAGCAGACTTCTTGCTTGAATACCTCCTCTTCCCTTTAACAGGTGTGTGTATCATGGGATTGGAAATATCACACAACCTTATGTCATTGTCAACTGCCATAGCCGGAGGAATTGGTACATGGATAATGGGAGCAACAGAGTCAGCGTTGTCTTGACTGTCAACAAGTTGCACAGTTGGCTGGGAAACCTATTGATAGATAGGAAGTTTAAGTCAAGGTCCTTTTGAAATTCATTTCGCAAATATGTTCCAAAATAATTTTATTATAGTACTGAACCCAACCTGAGTCATATCTTCTGTAGGTTGAGATTGGGTCTGCAAGATCCAAAACAATAACATGTTAATCAAATTGGTATATAATAATGAAAAAAATCATCAAATGACACATTGATTGATTCTATCTGCTAAAGGAAAACCTGAGAAGTAACTTGTTCGAATTGGTCCATGAGGTCTTCACAATATGTGAATTGGCCAACACTAATGCTAGAAGATGGATGATTTTTATTATATTCATTGAGCTTCAATTTGATGAGTAATTTCTTTCCCACAGGCTTGTCTAAGTCATCAGGGAATTCGAAGGCCTTCTTCTTCTGTTCAAATAAGAAATACATGATTAGATCAATTGGACAAGACTATTACCATGGAATAATTGTCATTAGACTAACCTGCTGTAGAATCCTCTTCATTTCAGTTGCTGTATTCTCAACCAGTTGGACTGCTTGCTTATCCCAAAAAATCACAGATGCAGTTCCAGTCTGGTCCTTTACCAAATAGTGCACCCTTAATCTGTAAAACCAATATTTCTAGGTAATGAAGAATAATTAATAGTTGAAGAGTATTTTAATAGGAATATAACTCTCATTACTTGGGTTCCATGAAGTCAACTTTTTTCTTGCAGGTGCCACAAATTTGTGTACTATTCTCAATCCTGGGTTTGGTGCCACACTTGGAGCAACCATCATACACCCATCCATACCTTGTTTCCAACTTCTGAATTTGACAGCTTATAACAAAGCTATCACCCTGAGAACAATAGTTTTGATAAGTGTATGATTTAAAAATAAGTGCAACTAAAACAAATAACTAAAGGACATGATCCCTGACAACAGCTTGCTGAGGAATGTTGGATATGGTGATCTTGGGCTGGCTATAAAGAGAGTTCATGTTAGTCGTCTGACTTGATTGGGATGGGAGCTGTTGGGTATAAGAGTACATCAAGGGAGAAGGACCATCCTTCAAACTGCATATTGTGAGAGTATATAACCATTATCCACTAAGCATAATATAATACATATCATTTTTCAATGACATCATTCCAAATAACCCATCCTCTTATTAGTGATTAAATGATGTGATTCAAACTAATCAATTAATAAATACCTTTCAGTTAGTTCTCTCACTTCCTTAATAGCAAGATTGAAGTGTACCCTAGTAGCACTGAAAGAGCTACATACAGTGGGAGCTCCTGCAATTAAATGAATATCTATCTTAGTGGACATATTACATGGCAGCAAAAAATATCATTATGGAGTTATGTTATGATATAATGATACAGATACATAGTTATGATATTAACCATCCTCTGAGAATCCAATCCTAGCCAAATTGAACACAGCTACCACCGGGCTTTCAGTATTTTGTAAGTAAGCCATGTAGGCATCTGAAGCACATTGATCATAAAGCACACACTCTACATCATTCTCCCTGCATAAAACTCATAAATAAATATAATGAAATGTATATTTGACTTGCATCATTACTATCCAAGATAATTATTTAATACATAAGAACTTACTCTGAATCAGTCAATACCATCCTAAGTTTAGTCTTTGTCTCATCATCCCTATGAAACTCTTCCAGCGTTCCCATAGACTTAACAATAGCAATGACATCTGAAATATATTAAATCAGTTTTGTATGATAGATTTAAATGATTTTATAGCTATATACGCTTTATATGATTTAACTACACATGCACTACCAATGAGAAATAGGACATGATGAGCAGGGGTAGCTTTCAATATCTCAGGAATTGGAAAAAATGAGTAGGAGTATGGCTTAATTGCGGCTTCATGGTCCGTGATATATGTTTGAGGAGTGATAGTTATTTTAAATGGATGACTTGTTGCTCTATATTGGTTCAGATTGTCAGAGACAACAAAGTTAGCCATAAAATATGTTCTTCCTTCAATGATTGAAGTTCTAAATCTGTCATGCATATTCCTGTTCATGACACTTGCTTGGATCTTGGTACCCTGTGAGGAAAACAACATAATATGAGTTTTACCAAGGTAGACGTAAATCATTCATGAAGGCAGCATCATTTGGTAACTTACCTCCTCATCAAACAGTAGCATGGAGATACATAACATGTTTGAGTTCGCCCTATCTGTGTTAGTAGCATTTTTCTGATACACATTCCACTTCCTGAACACCCTCACAAGGATGCTCCAACGGTCAGTTGAATCATTCAGGTCCTTGATCAGCACATGGCGAGCCATTAGTGATTAGACACCAATTAGAGCAATATCTGCAACAAGAAGGGAAAATAAGGATCTCAAGGTCTAACTTTGAATTAAAAACTGATAATTAATTAACATATCAAGCTTAATTCACAAAAACACTTGAACTAATAGTAATTGAACTACATGATAAAATACTACTACCAGATGTATTATGACTAAATATACCTTAGATAAATATTGTCAAGAGTAGGCAAAGGATGTAGTAGGAGGTAATCTTCGTATGTCTTATATAACGATGTCATGAGTGGTGTAGGCGGGAAAAAATTTGAACCATTTAAAACCATTTAGCGTCACATGAATGGTAATGAGCTGTGTGAAGGATGAGATACCACATACAGAATAAAGATAGAAAGAGCTTCATGAGCTATAGGCATGAATCAGTCAGACGATGGTAGGTTAGTATGCTTGTATCCTTTGGAAATTTTAATAGTCCATTGTGTAATCTATATTGATGAGTAGCAGACAAAATATGTTCAGTAGGGAGCATAATGATTACACCAATTGCAGGCTTTAAAGGAAGACCATAATAATCACACCAATTACAGGCTTCCCCAGGTGGAAATCTGATACATTGATATGAAAGTACATTTTAGATAAAAGGTGGAATATCCTAGTATGTGTGACCATTTTTTGCACATGCATAAAACCTACTTCGTATTCCATTTTTCAAATATGCAGTGATTACATTAATAAGGGTGGAAATTCAAGGAACCCGTGCTTCAATTGATGACATATACAAAGTTACAAATAAGAAGCACACATTACAATTAGCTAAATTCCACCATAATATATACTATATGCTTTTTAATATATTCCTATAATCAGTTATTTCAGTTTGCTATTTATGCGACATATACATTGTCCGTGGTTGTTTCATTTTATGCGATATAATAGTTTAGTTGGTAGACTTAATTGGTAGCCATAATGATCCTTAATTAGGTTACGAATATTAAAAAAATGTAAAATATATCAATCTCCTCTCTATTTAATATAAATTATAAAGACTTTTCTTTTATTTTTAAAACCCATATAAATATTCCTTAAAATCAAAATATATTTTGAGCATTATAATTTAAAGTTTTTAAATATATTTTCGTAAAATGTATCATTATTAAAAAAAATGACTCAAATTTACATATTTTAATTTTTTTTCATACTATTAACCAAAAAAATGACTCAAATGTTCAACAGTTAAATTTGATGTAGTCTTCTTACAGATGGGGACAAACTACTAATATATGTGTATCTTATGAGACTGACGTGACAATGATCTCACTACCTATTGACCTTGAAGCTTCCTGTCATCAGAATTTATATGATATCAGAGCTAACCAAATTCAATTTGTTCTTTATAAGCCTTATGTACTTTGTAAATTTCGTACCAGACTAATTATCATTAGCCTAGATGAAATAATTTAAAATTACCAACTGACTTGTCTTATCCTCAAACTATTGTCAAAAAGGATTACATGAACTATTATTCTGGAGAGCTATTATGGTATTCTCATTACATAGTAGTTCCTTAAATAACTATGTTCATTCATAATATCTAACATGCCATTACATGAATAATTCCCGCTGAACCTATAATTATAAGCCAAATAAAAATAATGGGCGCATGAGAAATAGCAACACATCACTTCTAAAATTTCAGTAGACAAACCATCAATTTATACATGTGCTTTGTGTCCACATGAATAAATGTTTCATCTGAAACATCTATGCAAATTCCATGTACTTTGTCTATCTACTTTGACTCTACATACATAAATGGTTTATGTCCTGCCTTGATAAACTATTATGACTTTTACTGATATGTGCAGTCTTTTAGAATGACTTGAACATCTGTGCAAATCCTTTCCTGCTTCTCATGCAGAATCACAATATAATAAGGAGGTTATCATGCAGAATGGGAAAGCATATAAAATTGACAGATCGTTAAATATAATTGTGTCCATCTAATGAGAGTATTTAAACCTTCACAAATGCTGATGGTGACAGGTAAAAGAAAATTCTGCATGTGATATTTGCTCCTTCTAATGATGATGGTGACAGCCACACTTAAACCTGCATAAAGGCGTCATACTTGACATGACACAGCTTATCCTCTTGTACCTAGGATTGAGGATATAGGTTACCATATATAATATAAATAAAGCACATAGAAATATGATTTGAGGATGAGAAAAATTGATGCATTACGTTATCTATAATGTTGAGTACAACAACAAACTCGAGAGTAAAAGGCCATTAGAAACTATAAGTTTGAGGAGTTTATTTAGAATCATGTTGAGAAACTACTTATAGAGTTGCTGTGAACAGGGCAAGAGTGATGAATATTCCTACTGGAATAGATAATATAGAATGCAAAATCAATAGCAATATAATAAAACCACGCAATATTGATTATTAAGCCTTCTAATCCCTCACAATGCACAATAAGAACACATGATTGACCATCATAATCAACTATGAAAACTCTTATCAGTGAGTCACAATCCAATTTAAATGTATTTATGTATAACATGATTATTACATTTCCTTGTCTGACTGAAAATAACATGATGCATTTATTGCTGACAGATATACTTTATGAAAGGTTTTATATCTTCTTTACAGTGAGATATTACCTGCAACCTAGAATATGAACTTAGACAAATATTACACAGATAGCAGGAACGAATTTCAATGATCACCAACTCAGAAACCATTATAATGCAAATGATAATTAATGATATAAAAGGTCAAAGCATGATCTCGTCCTTTCAGTAACAGAAACTTTATTGATGAGAAAATTGATTAATCAAACCTAGTTAGTGATATGGTAGAAAAATCACTTTTTGCATGATGCACACATCTCAACTTTAATAGACTGAATACCTATGGTCTACCTGAGAAGTTATGACACGCTGTGAGCCATTTGAGTTATTATGAAATGTACAGGTTTCATATAATGTGATTTTTACGTTCTTCAAAGTCAATTTCCATAATTGAAGCTCCCTAATTAGTATAAAGAATACAAAATAAATTTATTTATATAGATGAATATTAACTTATATTGATGTGATGTGTGAGTAACAAAGTTGCATCTCGTTTGCATGCCATTTTCTAGACGGTCATTTCAGGTTGCCCCATTAAGATCTCTTACAACGATGCAACAAGGGTAATCTTTGATCCACCGTACCCTGAGGTTCAGAGGCTGAAGGAGCTTATGGTGATGCAGTGATGGATAACTTGATATCATGATGTTATGTATGCCGGGTGGAATTAATATGACTTGGTCTTTGCACCTAGCCAAAAGAAGAAAGTTATGTTTTTGTTTGGCATAGACATATGGTTTAAAGTATAATCATATTGAGGCTTCAGTTTAGTTTTTGTTTACAAATGACTAACCAAGGGAACTTCCTCATACAAGTCTCAAGCATGATCACCATTTCCTTCTCATAGAAACCTTTGAACTTCATTATATAGACGTTTGACATATACTTAATAAATCCACAAACATCTGCATAATAACCAATTAATGCATGAAGAAGGAAAAAAAACAAACCACAAAGGGCCATATATATGGAGTACCGTCTTCTTACCAACAAAACCTTCATGCTCAATCATTCCCCAGGTAATATCTGACGCTGCCTTGAGATTCAAAGGGCATCTTGGCAATGGTTTAGATGAATCAAACATGATAGATGTATCCAGCAACTCCAGATGATATAGCTTATGAACTCCCTCACCTCCAAGACACACACGCATGTCCATGATGTCATAAACACCATCTTCCACAAGTCTCCAGCTAAAAAGTTCCTTGCTTTGTTCAGTCTTCAAAGTTGCCAGCATCCGAGTTCCCTAACAGACATATAACATGAACAACATGAGACACAACACCATAAAACACATGTCAATGTCACCATGTGAAATACCTTCTCATCAAAAATAACAAAGTCGATAGACATAATCTGCTTCATACAGCGATCATCAGGACCAACCAGTTCAATGGCATCCCTAGTCAACAGGCGATCAACCTGGACGTGAACCCACACGTTTGCTACCCCAAGCTTCAGTTGAGACAACTATGACTTGGGTATAACTTGTGTCATTCGCTCAGCAGAGAAATAAGGAGCTGGTGGAATAAAGAAATAGAAATAAAACAGGAACGTGCAATATGATCAAAAAGTTAATAAAAACATGCATGGCTATCATAACTCACTTTTTTCCATTGGTAACGCACACCTGCCTGATTCCAACTAACGACCCTTTGAGACTATGAAATCCTAGTAACTGGTGTGTGTATTTATAAGCAAGACAATGAGCCATACTTGGTTAGATTAGCTGGCACTGTACACGATGCAGCTAGCACGCAGCCATAGGAAGCAATATTTTATTAGTAAATTACTGTTCCGGCTTGTGAACAGTAAATTGTATCTGTAGCCGATCATAAGCCACCTAAGAAGTGGCTCCGCGGAACAGTATTTTAAGTATCATTGATTGGACCAGCCATAGTACCCAAAACAAAAACATAAAAAGGGCCCAGCCACCAACGGGGGTCGAATCTAATAAAAAAACGATAGTTTTGCACAATGTGATGACTTGAAGAGAGGTATATATATTTAGTACTCAACAATACCTCTTATAGGATTACTTCTAATAGAATGATACACAAACCTAAAAAAAAAAGGACTAAAGTTCAAATTCCTATTAGAAAATATACTCACATTTAATGTTTAATAGTATTTCAAACATGATTGTGACAAATTATGCATGATTACAATTGTGATTCATATACATTTTGTATAGTTTTGTGTGAAAAGTTGATATTTGGTGGGAGTTTGTAGGAATATGCTCAATGTGTGGGGAAAAATTAAAAAAAAAGAAGATTTGGATGCTCAATTTTACCCTTAAATATTTATTTTCTCTCGTTTGCCATAATTTTTCTATTCACATTTTTTCACACATTCTTTTTTCCTAGAGCTATCTGGTTCAAACTTTATTCTATTAAAATTCCTACTTCTTTTGAGGAATTTAGAATTGATTTATTTCTCTATTGATAGAATTGAATAGGGAAGATTTGAATTATCTCATTTATAGACTAATATGCTTACTCAATACTATATGGAGGAAAAGAAACAAAATGCTTCATGAAGGGAAAAGAGATCATCCTTTTGCTACAATACATGAAATCAAGAATATAATTTCTTTCTCAGAATATGCTTTTAATAACTTTCAATCTTCCTACTCTTCTAATTAGAGCCTCCTCCGTGAATACTCTCATTTGAATTTGACCAAAAATGATTGGGATATGCTACTATTTAAATATAAAAGAATGAGGAAACATTACTGCCATGGTATTATTTGCTAGGGAGAATTGCAATTAGGTCTTAGTCAAGGGAATTAAATGCAAAAAAGTCCCTTGAAATCATGAAATTATTCTGAAGTCCCAAGGGACTTTTTTGCAATAAGTTTTATTTGTTTAATTACCAAATTACCCTTCTTCTTTTTTTTTTTTTAACTTTGTATTAACAACTGAAAGAGCAGTGGTTGACAACTCAGGGTGCAAGGATTGAAAACTATCGCGGCTGGTTTGACAACACATTTTTTCAGCATATCACACCATAAGTTGTCAAACCAGCCGCGATAGTTGTCAATCCTTGCACCCTGAGTTGTCAACCACTGCTCTTTCAGTTGTTAATACAAAGTTAAAAAAAAAGGGTAATTTGGTAATTAAACAAATAAAATTTAATGCAAAAAAATTTTGGGACTTTAAAATAATTTCATGATTTCAAGGGATCTTTTTGTATTTAATTCTCTTGAGTGGGACCTAATTGCCATTTTTCCTATTTGCTATGAGGGGACACTGCTTAAAGAATTCCTATGGCATAATCAGCTTCTCTAGGTTCTACTTTTCATTGTAAATATTTACAGGCTACTCTATCATGGATTTATAACTACAACTTATAGATATCTACTAGCAAGACTTCTATGCAGGTTCATTGGGTTGAAAAAGTTTTTCTTCAGATTTCTCCCAATGGTGCTTCTCTCCTCAACATCACTTGGCAAGAAATTTTTGCTCTTCATAATTTCTCATCTTTTAATATTATTGTTATCTCAAAATCTTCTTTTCTTAATTTTAATTATGCTAAAATAGGACTGTTCAGTAGGAGTTTCATGAGACGGGACAGGGATTTTATCCGGTTTCCGGCTCGTCCCGATCCTGTTGGGACCGGGACGAGACAAGGACGTCCCACTTCCCCCTTTTTAAAAAAAACTATAATTTTTTATATGAATTTTTTTAATGTTATAATGCTTATTTTTTATTGGGTTTCTAAAGATAAAAATATCATAAAAAAATATTATGTAGAAAGCTCAATTATATAGTATAAAAAAGATGTAAAAATAATACTGAAAAAATACAGAAAAAAACACTATATAATGTCTTTATAAATTATTTTATTGAGGAATGAGATTTTGTTAAGATAATACTATAACTTAAGAGCTAAAAATCACTATAAAAATAATAATTATTATTAATAAGTAAATTAAATAATCTAATAATAATTAGGGAATATCCCAATTAAATCTATCTAAAATAATGAAATTCCAATTAAGGCTTATACTTTTAACGAATTCCTAATTAGGCTAAGAGGCCTTATTAGGGATTTTCAAATGTTGCTAAAAGACCGGAATACCTCTTTGTAATCAAAAATGAAAATTGAATGTAGGTGTAAATCTAATTTTAGTTTTAATTATTCTAGTAGATTTACTCATGAGGACGTGGTTTTCTTAGATTTTATGTCAAAGGTGTGTTTTGTAATTGTGAACTTTATGTCAACTATAGAATTTATAGCCTTTTATTTTTTTATATAATAAAAATTTGATATTGAATAAATGTTGAAGACCGGAAAATTGAAGATGAATTAATGAGTCTCACTATAAGTTGTGAAATAGTAAAATTAATTTTGATAGATATTCAAGAATTCTATGAATCTTTGATTTGGTCTTTTTCTCACACAAAAAAAAAAAATCTTTGATCTTGTTAATCTTTTACATTTGAAATCGTAAAATTTTTATTAGTTCCCATATTTTTGCAATTCTATAGATATCTAGAAATTATGTATTTTTTTATCTTGAATTTTCAATTATTTTTTATGGGCTATAATCGTTATTTTTCTTTTTTTTTATATATGATAATGTTTTTGGCCAAATTTTCATGTGATAATGTTTAAAGAAAAAAACATGTTAGTTAAATTCAATTAAAAGAATTAAAACTAAAATTAGGCTTTTTAATTATAAAGGGCATTTTGGTCTTTTAGCAACATTTAGAAATCCCCAGTTAGGCCTCTTGGCCTAATTAAGAATTTGTTAAAAATGTAGGCTTAAATTAGAATTTTGCTATTTCAAATGGATTTAATTAGAATTTTTCC
Source organism: Neltuma alba (assembly GCF_004799145.2). NCBI lineage: Eukaryota > Viridiplantae > Streptophyta > Magnoliopsida > Fabales > Fabaceae > Neltuma > Neltuma alba. The sequence continues at coordinate 23,083 of NW_021633811.1, forward strand.
TAATAATTATTAATAAATAATTTTTTCCAAAAAATACCCTAGGACGGAACAACCCCATCCCGTGTCCCGTCCCGTCCCGTACCTGTCCTGTCCCGAATTTTTTTTTTGTCCCGTCCCGTCCTGAACTCACCGAGACCGGGACAGGACGATCGAGATGGGATAAATTGAACACCCTTATTGTTAAGTATTTATAACTTGTAAGTACCTTTATAATGCAATTTTGTCTTTGGTTAAAAAAAGCACTTACAAACATTTTCACATGAGACAAGACAAAATTTTCCACACATGCTTACTTTATATTTCATATATCATAATTGAAAATTGCTTTTGAATGCTCCTATTACAATTCCAAACAAGCAAAAGAAATCAAATAAGCAAGAATGACGCAGAAGAAATGATGACGGTTATGACTCATGTAACATCTTGATTTCTATTTTTAGAATTTAAGTACCATTCAGGAAAAAATTATTTTGTGATGAATAGAATATGTTAATAATTAATTAGGCAATGAGAATTTATTCAGAATATTATTTATCAAAATAAAAGAAAATTTCAAAATAATAGAAATATAAATAGAATGAAATGATGATGATGATGAGAAGGAGGAGGAGGAGATATAACAAAGAATTGGGGAAAAAAAAAATCAACGTGGGACGTGGCTCCATTTGATTCATTCGATACTGTGGTATTAACTATTAAATGGGAAAGGCATTTTTTTTCAAAAAAAGAATAAATTAAACATAATAAGCTAAAGGGGCACATGACCCCATTAGTGATAATTATAAATATATGGAAAACTTATAATAAAATCTTATATAAGAGAATTAAATATAAAAATCTTTAAAATTATCAAATTAATCTAAAGTCTTAAGAGACCTCATTATAGGAGATTTTATTTGTTTAATTACTAAATTATCCTTTTTTTTGTCAACTATGTATTGATAATTGAAAAAACAATTATTAACAATTTAAGGTGTAATGAGTAATAATTATTATGATAGGCATTGACAACAATATAACAAAAAATTAGGGGAAAAATCAATGTGGGACGTGGCCCCATTTGATTTATTTGATACTGTGGTATTGACTATTAAATGGGAAAGGCATGCTTATTTTAAAAAGAATAAATTAAACATAATAAACTAAAAGGGCACATGACCCCATTAGTAATCACGTGGTGGGGATTATAACTATATGTAAAAATTGCAATAAAATCTCACCTAAAAAATTTAAATATAAAAAAGTGTTTTAAAATTTTGATAATTAATCTGAAGTCTTAAGAGACTTCATTATAAAAGATTCTACTTACTTAATTACTAAATTGTTTTTATTTTTTTCAAGTATGTATTAATAATTAAAAGAGTAGTCGTTAACAACTTAAAACGTAACGATTAACAATTATCACCGCAGATATTAACAATAATATAACAAAAAATTGGGGGAGAAAATCAATGTGGGACGAGGCTCCATTTGATTCATTTGATACCGTGGCGTTGACTAGAGCCGGGAAAATGGGTCGAGCCCGTCGGGCTGGCCCGTTTAAGCCCGTTTAAGTTGAGGGCCGGGCTTATATTTTGGAGCCTTGAAAAGGAAGTCAGGCTTAAAAGGGCCAGCCCTGTAGGGCCGAAAAATAAACGGGCCGGCCCGTTTAGGCCCGCCAATTTTTTTAAATTTTTATATATATTTTTTCTTAACTTAAAAAAAAAAGAAACCCTAACATTTTAGACATAGCATACTCTTAGTTTTACTTATCCCAACCGCTCACATAGATAGCATTCACAAAAAAAAAAAGAATCATTATAGTTGCAGGAAAATAATCAAAAAAACGTGAAAATTGCAAAATTTAAAACTAAACATATTCACAAAAATATATTGTTATTTTTAAGTTGTCAAAACTTATTAAAATACTGTATGTGTAATTTTTACAGTCTTTATTTGTTATTCTCCCATATTTTTTATACTTTAAATATAATTGATCAAAAAATCTTTTGAACTAAAATAAAAATCTATATCATTTTTATAGTTAGAAACAAATTTAGAACTAAGGATGATGGACTCTTTTCTTTTTTGTCGGTATGACAAATGATTATTCTTTATGTATACTATGTTTGTTAGTTAAACTTTTTTGTTAATTATTTATAATTAAACCAGATCATCTGTATTGTAATTATCTACTGAACTTAGTATTTATTTAGTTGTTTATGTCTGTTCTCTATTTAGTTTGTTTATTCAATAGACTCTATTACACTGTGATATATGTTTATTTTTGTGAGTTAATTTTATTTATATTTATACCTTTTATTAGTAATTTTATTGTTTTATTTTTATTATTTTGATAAAATATGCAAAAAAAATTTTAAAAATTTCATTTTAGTTAAAAGGACTAAAAGCCCACGGGCCGGCCCGAGCCCGTCATCTCACGGGCCGGGCTTGAAAAAATGAGTCATTTTTAGAACTCGGGTTTAAATAGGCCGGCCCGTTTAAGCCTGAGCCCGTGACGGGCCGGCCCGGCCGTTTTCCCAGTACTAGCGTTGACTATTAAATGGGAAAGGCAATTTTTTCTAAAAAAAGAATAAATTAACCATAATAAATTAAAAGGGCACATGACCCCATTAGTAATCACGTAGTGGGGATTATAAATAGGGAAAAAGACACTAAAATACCCTTAAAATTACTAAATGACAAAAGAGGGTAGGTAAATTTCAAAATCCTAATTCAGACTCCAGGTTCTATTTTGGAAATTTTAAATCTTGTAAAATTACTCAAACGCCCTTTACTTTTTTTTTTATTACTTTTTTTAAATACTACCACATCAGCAATTCCGACCGCTGGAGCTCCGACGCAGGCGACCCTGTCGGCAACCAACCACCGGAGCTCTGGCGACCGGTTACCGGAGCTCCGGTGACCGGTTGTCGGAGTTTTGATGATTACTCTTTTTAGCTATAGACTACGTTTATTTTTAAAATCTGATGACACGTTACCGGAACTCCGGTGACTGGTCAAGGGAGCTCTAGTGACTACTCTTTCTTATGTATTGACTACTTTTTTTTAGTTATTGACTACATTTATTTTTAAATTCTAATGACTACTCTTGCTAAGCTATTGACTACTCCAGTAATGCGGTTTACTACTCTTGTGTAGTCAATAGCTATATAAAAATATTCATCAGAACTTTGAAAACAAAAGTTGTCAATAGTTAAAATAAAGTAGTCAATAACTATATGGAAGTAGTCACCGACAGTAAGGACAATGTTGTCATTTTACAAGATTTGAAAGTTCCAAAATAATACCTGGGGTCTAAATTGGGATTTTGAAATTTACCTATCCTAATTTGTCATTTAGTAATTTTGAGGGTATTTTACTGTCTTTTTCCTTTATAAACATATGAAAAAATTGCAATAAAATCCCATATAAGAGAATTAGATATAAAAAAATCTTTTAAAATTATCAAATTAATTTGAAGGCCAAAAAGACCTCATTACAAGAGATTCTACTTGTTTAATTACTAAATTGCTCTTATTTTTTTAAAGTATATATTGATAACTAAAAGAGCAATCATTAACAACTTAAAGCGTAATGATTAACAATTATTGCGATAGGTATTGACAATTTTCATGCATTAAATTTTTGTGACCTGTTAAGAAAAGGTGTTGTGAATACCTGCCGTGATAGTTGTTAATCGTTACGGCTTAAATTATTAACAATTACTCTTTCAGTTGTCAATACATATTAAAAAAGAAAAAATAAGGGTGTAACATACTTTTTTTAAAAAAAATTGTAAAGAAATATATATAATCATATTTTATTATTATTATATATCAAAAAAACAAAACAAAACCGGCTTTTCCACCGAAAGCTGGAGCAAATTTAAGGACGGGAGAATTTGAGGGAAGGGTATTAATTGAGGAAGAAAAAAAAGGGGGAGAGGGGGTAGTTGGAGGTTGAGAGTGATAGAATAAAAGAGGAGGAAGGAGACGGAAGAGGAGAAAAGAGACGGAGAAGCAGAGAGGAAGAGAGAGAGAGAAAGCTAAGTTTCAAAGTATTTGACAGTTTCAGGGATCATTTAGATATATAAAACTATTTCTTTTTGTCAATTTTTTTTATAAATATTTTCTATATATTTATAGCTTTATATTCTTAGTATCATTATAATGTTTAGTAAAAATTTTATTGTTTGGGTATAGAGTAAATATGAAGTTTTGATAATATATGACTGTAAAAATTTAAAGATACATTATTAAAAAAATTTAGTTGGTTTATATTTACTTAATGACTGTTCTCAGAATTTTAAATTTGTTATAAAAATGAGAGAGTTAGAGAGTAGAAAGAGGATAGCAAGAGAAGAATTGAGAGAGAAAATAAGGAGTATTTCTCATATACATATATGGGTACAAATGTCTTGTATGTGGCTTCTATTTATAAGCCCCCAACCATAAAAGTCTAATCCAAGAGTTACAAAGAAATGAATAAGGGAATAATGACAATAAATATGAAAAACTCTTCTAAAGTCATTTATTGGGGGGTTATGGGTTTAAGACATTCAAAGATCAAGAATCCTATGAAGAATCCTAAGAGTTGGGGGTTATGGACATCCACATATATACAATATTTATAACACTCCCCCTTGGATGTCCATAACAAATATTGTGCCTCATTAAAACTTTACTAGGAAAAACCCAGTGGGACAAAAACCTAGTGAAGGAAAAAGAGTACACAATATATATTAAGGCTGCCTCATTAAAAATCTCAACCAAGAAAACCCTGTAGGACAAAACTTTGGTTAAGGAAAAGAGTACAACATGATCTTTGCTCCCCCTGTCAACAACATAACTCTATATCATTTTATCATAATAAAATATACTAGTTTCTCAAGTTGTCCAATGCTTTTTCAAGCATATCTTCTTTTTAGTCAAAGTATATCATCATCAGCTTATATTGAAATGTATTCCTCTAACATATCTTCTAGATATGTGGAATTATCAATATATTCTTCACTTGCACTAAGAAAACTGCAAAGAAAGGTTATTCTAAAAAAGCACCATAATATATCTTGCATCAGCATGATTAATTTAATTTGAACAAAATGATACCATATAATAGTTTTATAGAACTATATATCCAATCTTAATTTCGTTATTTACATGCATACTTGCATAAACTTATTTTTACCAATAAAATTATAACACATAATATTGACAATATATGTAAATATTATTATAGAATAAATATATGGGACTTCTAGTCTATTTAGTTGAATATATTTTGCAGACAAAATTATCATAACAAAATCAATCATTTTGCAATCATTGATGCATTCAATAACTTGATTTATGGGTCAAGTAAGATACAAAATTATTTATTTTCTAATACATTTTTTTAAGCCAGATATGTATACTCAAATTATCTTATTCAACATAATATTTTAAATATTGGATGATTTTCTTCTATATAAATGCTTCTGGCATTTTAAATCCCTCAAGAATTCTCATGTAAACCTCATTATTTAGTGAGCCACATGCATAGGCTATAACGATATCTAACAGACGCATATTTCGTTTTTGATATACTGCTAGACTAGTAATATATGCAAAAATTATTGCATCCACCATAAAATACTATGCCTAATCATAATCACTAGACCTTTATGAAATTCTTTATTTTCACAAAAATATTCATATGTCACATAATAACTTTGTATTTGATGTGTTTGGACTGCAGGTCCATAATTTTCACATATTAAAATAATAATTATATTTCCATTGCATCTTTTCTCTTTTCCTTTTGCTTTTGGCCAAATTTCTATTTTCATATAAGATCCTCTTTAAAATCACGTGATATTGTTATAAAAAACGTTGTCGACAATTTTATCTTTTTGGTTCCATTTTTCCCCTTGTGACATAACTTATTGAGATCTCTTCATTACTTTTCAGGTACTGAACCTCTTCTGGGGCTTTTTTTTCAACTAGTTATGTCTCAGTACTCTTCTAGAGCACATGCCTCCTTAATATAACTTTTAAATTTCATGCTCCTTTTTGTTCAATATAATTATATTGGAACCAATTCATCTCTCATGCTTCAGGCATGTCTCACTTTTATTTATACTAATTGGAGCATTTTTAGCTGGAATATGAGATTTAGTAATACTCACTTAGGTCAGTAATAGCATCTGGCACATATTTTGTAATATCTTATGGATGCATTCTTTGATGAACTTCTGGTTCATACTATCATATATATGAGGATCTATACTTGATAATAATAATGCATTCTATATGTTATCTTTTCCAGCTACTCAATTTCTCCCCCTCATGTTGGAAAAACTTTGTCGAATGACAATCAATTAATCATGCAGTATGAGTCTCCTCAATTCATTTGCTTCTTTTAGAAACATCCTTTTGTTTCTTTTAGATACAAACAAGAAGAAGGAGGTTCTTACCCAACATTCATTCCAATTTTTTATATCCATCTATATGTATATTGTGGTGGATCAATAGACATAAGCATTGCATATTTCAACTTTTGAGATGGAAAGTATTTGGCTCCTGACCAAAAGCCAATTTCATTGGGAGAATTTTATTGGCTTGATTTGCATAAATGTTGCAACATATCAAACTAAACAAGCCAACCCTGAGATGAAGATCTTGTTCTCAAAAGTGTTGATCTAGCCATTCATGGAGGCTAATAATTCTACCAGATCGTTCTGTTAAGTAGACTTTTCAATTATTTTTCTAACAAATGCATGTTGATCACTGAAATTCTGGGATATAAATTCACAATCTTTTTCAATAGAAATTTTCTGGATCTCATAGTCTAGAACTTGTGCACTCAACGTAATGATTACTCATATAATTTTGCAAACTTCAGGTTGCAAATTAATAATAATACATGTAACCATCTTATAGATGCATCTATCAAATTTATTAAATACTTGTATGGTTTACATGCTATTGGTATGGGCCCATATATCTGAATTTGATATATTTCCAGAAATGTAGAGATCCATTTTACATCATAACTGGTGATATCAATGCAATCAATTTCTCATTGAGAATAAGCAATATATGAATTCTTGGATCATATAATATGTTGGCTATTCATGAAGAATCTTCTGGTTCTTCAATGAATGTCGATACATAATCATCAATAATTTGTTACATCATATATATTACTTATGATAATCAAACAAGCCACCCCAACTATACATTAATTGGGTGAGTAAACTTCTGTTTTACTGTAACAAGTTTCAAGTAGAACTCTATCTAACATCAACTCACACTTGTATTTCAACAGTCTCCCCCTCAAGTGTGAGTCATAAAAACATGTTTTCCTTATTCATGTATTTCAAAAACAGTGACTAGCATATAATAGGCTAATAACCTCTATCACTTGGAAGTCCAAGTACTTTCTAGTTCATATATAATTATGGATTTTAATTCGATTAGGCTATTACTTTTCCGACTCTTTCGAAACCGAAGTTCTAATGTAGATCAATGGATCATTTTTTTTTACCATTAATTCTTTATCTGCCCATAAAGGAAAATATGTATTAGTTCTTCAGGAACTATATTCATATTTTTACACATAATTCTTCAGGAACTAAGTAATTTAAGAAGAATAAGGAGACAAATTCATCTTAATAATATCGTAATACATAATAATAAATAGTTATAAGTATCATAAGTTTAACTTGTAATATATATAGAATTTACACATACTGCAAAGATGATTTTGTCTAACCAATCGAAATTAATATCAACTATAAATTTTCTCATAAAGTTAAATAAATTTCCATTTTCTCAATTCAAATGTGACATAAATATATGATTTTTTCTCTCAAATGTCACAGTAAAAACTAATTTAATTGTAGATATACAATTTTCTTTTATACTTTTTCAAAATGTATGAACTTAAAGAATTAAATAATGTTTGAATTAATCCAATAATCATAATTTTTTTAAACTATAATTATCATTTGCACATGCTTAATTTATTCTCATAAACAAACTCATATAATTAAAAAGAACACAAATATAGAATATCTTTTAAAATAAACTTTCTGAGAATAAAGTGTAAAATTGAACTTATTGTCAAAACTTCTTAACATTAATATATATTATTTATTTAATTTGTAATACTCAAAATATATCTTTTGAAAAATTACTTACACATTGTATGAATACTTAGCTTTTCTTTCTCAACTGATTTCTTGTTTAGTTAAATTCAAAACAATTTCAAATGCTCACAATAAAATTTATTGTCAATAAATCACAATAAATCATTCAAACTAAGATCATACAAATAGCATATAAATAAACAAAATATGAACAATATATCATCTCTTTAATTTGCGCACAAATAGCACAATAAAGTACCAATATCATAATATGGCCTTTTTTTTTTGGCTATTCTGTTGATATGAAAAAAAAATTATATTCACAATTCATATTCATAAATATGCAAGTAAATTGGCACAATAAATTAACATTTCAAAGTGACCAATAACTACTCTTAATGTTTATCAATATCTTAATATCAAATACTTATAATAATATATTTCTACCAATCAATCACAAGAAATTTAAAATAATATTATATAACCTTTTGGATATAGCCTCCTGGGCTAATGATTATATTTTTCAACTTTGAACATATTTCTCTATAAGACATTACCTTGGGTATTATAACTACATTTTCATACTTTTCATAATATCTCTTGATCTTTTGATTTCATAACCAATTTTAACATTTACTTTCAATAAATTGGTACATATATTTGTCTATATGACTTCTGGTCATATTATGATATTTACTCATAATTGTTTTTGACTATAGAGGTATCAATATCTCCTCAATTATGGTTTAATAGCTAAAACCAAATATTACTGCCCTTTAATTATTAATTCCAACGGTACAATGTGGGCATGCTCTTTATCACTCTCATAGACATGTTCCTTACTTTCAGTAGCACATAATCAATTTATTCAAATATTAGTCTTCAGGACTATAGTAAAAATCTTTCAAATAAAGCTCTTTTATGCCATTTGATGTTTGAACTATTAGCCTTCAGGGCTTTGATACTTGTCACAATGTAGCCTTCAAGGCTTCAATACTTGTCACAATGTAGCTTTCAGGGCTTTGATATTTGTCACTATCAAATCGTCAAAGTGCTATAGATTTTTCTTGTCATTCCATTTAAAAGCTTCCATATTGTTGTTTCACAAAAGAACAATTGCAAAAGTGATATGACTTCTGGTCATCTAATCACATATGGCTTCTAGCCATTTAATAAAATGAAATTAAATAATATTGTAATGAAATAAATTAAATAAATTCATAATCAAATATAAATATATATAATCACATATATATATAATACTGCGATAGATATAAAATGACATAATATAAACCAAACAATATACGTAAACAAACAATAGAACAAGAAGTATGAAAAATAAATAAAATAAATAACACAATATCACAATGGGGAGATAATAAAATTAAAATGTATAAAAAGAATAAATTAATAAATAACATAAAAGAACAACATAATATATAGCAAATATATAGAAAGTTAAAATTAGGCGTGATAATAAGATAAAAAGAATAATTGGGTAAGGAGAAGTTCATAGAAAATATTATCATATACTATAAGAATATATTAATTTACAAAAGGCTCATACCTCAAATCTTCAGAACAAACTCGTGCTGATAACGTGTTATAAAAATGAGAGAGTTAGAGAGTAGAAAGAGGATAGCAAGAGAAGAATTGAGAGAGAAAACAAGGAGTATTTCTCATATACATATATGGGTACAAATGCCTTGTATGTGGCTTCTATTTATAGCCCCAACCATAAAAGTCTAATCCAAGAGTTACAAAGAAATGAATAAGGGAATAATGACAATAAACATGGAAAACTCCTCTAAAGTCATTCATTGGGGGGTTATGGGTTTAAGACATTCAAAGATCAAGAATCCTAAGAGTTGGGTGTTATGGACATCCACATATATACAATATTTATAACAAAATTAAGATTTTAGTTGAACAATTTGTTGTTTGAAGATATAGAATATTTTTGCCAATTAAATTCAAGTTAAATAATTTATTTGAGTTATTTAATATATTATTAAGGTTTTAATTGGTTTAAATATTGAAATAAGTTAAAGATATATATTTGAAATAATTTTTGAAGGCTTGAAAAATTGTAATTTAAGAATTTTATAAAATTAGATAAAGTTACAGCTTATTTATAATTTAAAAGAGTTGCTTAGTTAAGAAAAATTTTAAATGAGACTATAATAAATAATTGAGATTTTAATATGAAATTTTTAAATCTTGGATAATAAAAATATATTTATTTAAATTATTAAATTTAAATAGCTTTATATGTAAATTTTATTGTCAAAATAATATTATATCTATTATAAAAAGCAAAATTCGGGATAGTTAATATATTTATGTAATTTTAGCTTAGAGGGTAGTCTTAGAATTTTAGAGTAGTTTTGGAGTAATTTTGAGTTTATATTAATAAATATTTATGTGCAAGTTTGTAGACTCTTGAGAATTTTGGAGTAATCTTTGTGAATATTTATAAGCTAAAGTACAAGGTAACTTTGAAAATTCTTTCTTGTACATATGAATTGTGTATGATTATATTGTAGATTTACTAATTTTTGTATTACTGAAACATAATATTATGATTTTTCAAGTAAATGTTTTGATATGTTACTTGATTTTGTTAAAATTTATTGCTACTAATTATGATCAATATTTAAAAATATTGATATCTATGGAATTATAATGAATTATTGTTAAATAATAAGAAATTTTATTACTATCTTATTTTTAATAATATATTTGAGTACATATTTATGATGTAACATTAATTGCATTTGACATATGCATTGTTAGGCTAAGAATAGAAGGAGATTTGTATGGATATAAATTACCACGTGGTATACTATCACTTGGTGCACAGTAGATGGCACTTGATAGGGCTCCTTCTTCCATGTTTTCCTTTGGTCAGGAATTTATTAGAGCTGTGAGACATGTGACACCTTCTTATTTTTATTTGCAAAGGAGGGGAGCCATAATTTGAGGTTGAGCTCTATATCTTTGGCTGGATATATCTCTAGTATCAGTGAACTTGGAATAATTCAGTAAAACAAATTAGTTCCCATCGGACTATGTGTTAGCCTATAGCTCTAGTCAGCGATATAAGGGTAGACGGTAATACAAGGGAGGCAGCATATTGCATTATTTCTAGATATAATAGAAAAATGATATTGGTATTGTTGAATCAAAAATGAAATTGAGTTGAATGTATCAAATCCGTGATTTTCATACACACACACATAGAGACATAAACAGATTTTTGTTTATCATATATGGCTTGCTTGTATATGTTAGAATTTCAGTAGTTACTGAGACGTTTGATTTTACCCCTTATATTAACATATTCAGACGAAGGATCTAGTAGGAATCAAGAGAAGGCACCAATGGAGTGAGCGTGAAGGCTTCTGTGCTTCTCAAGCACATGTTATATTATATTTTTATATACCATGACTATAAGACTTTGATAGTTTATTTTGTTAAGTTATGTCAGAAATAATTTGAAATCATGATTTGTTTAGAATGTTAGTAACGTATGGACTTCTAAATAAAGTATTTTATCAGGTATATGGATATAATTATATGAGATATTATAAAGGGCACTTTAGTAATTAAATGAGTGAAATATCTTGTAATGAGATCTCTTAGAACTTCAGATTAATTTGCTGATTTCAAGTGATCTTTTTTTATTTAATTCTCTTAAGTAGAATCTTATGACAATTTTTCCATTATATACAGGGAGAATTTCATTGTAACCCTTTAGCTAATTAATTTCCGTTTGCTTATGAAAAATTCCGAAATTTAAATTCACCATGAAGAATCAAAATGAAATTAAATTTTGTAGGGAAAAAGACTGTTGTAAGATGAAATTAGGTTACACCAATCAAATTGAGTAAATAGGCCTAAACCTGTAACAGGGTTATAAAACTTGAATTTAGACCTTAACCTATATATAGTTCCTTTTTTTTTTTTTTTTTGACTTAGGTCTTTAGAAGCCTATCTATATTATAATATATAGGTCTTTAAATAAACCCCATACTCCACCATTGAAGGCCCTCGGTAGGTTTTTGAGCCTACCAGAGCCTATATTTTATAAGTTTCAAAGAATTTTCATCTAAATTACTACCACACTCCATTGTTTCATAGAAAATACTCTAATCTAATGCGATGACATTAAATCTAGCCCAATACTAAAAAATTAGTATAGAATTAATGAGAATGTAAGTAATAGAACTGGTGAAGTGGAGAGGAACAAGGGAAAGGATAATATGCTTTATATTTTTACATCTTTTTTTTTCCTATTGTCTCCAATTTTTAATATAAGAGTTAGATAATTAATTTGGAGATATTAATAAATTAGTTAAGTTAGTTATTTATAACAAATGTATGTTGATCTCTCTAAACTATTATTTTTAATTATATCTATTGAACTATTCGAATTATTTCTTAATGTAAATGCCTTACAATCAATAGGAATATTATGGGAAAAATGAGAGATGGAGTTGAGGTCTTCTATATAGGACAAAATTCATCTTCTAACTAGATTTATATTAAAGACCGGAGGTAATATATAATTTTGTGCGTCTTTCGTACTTGTAAACTTGCAGAAGAAGATTGTTGTCCAAAAAAAAAAGTAATTTTATCACTTAATTAAATATCTAATTTAGGAATCACTATGATACATGTATTATTGTAAATTTAGGAATATGAATTAAATAATTCTAAATACATTGATCTTTATCTTCTACTAAAAAGTAAATACATGAATTATAATATTTGATATACATTGATTTGTGAGTGCTTCTTCTTTATTTTTGGAAACTTAATGACGATTTTGAAGAATTTTATTTGATGACTCTTTCCTTCACAAACATTTTAGTTTCAAAATGTGTTATTTTTGTAAATATATTCTATATAATCCTAATATATAATTTCCCCCACTAAGTTTTATGGAGTTGAGAGATGAGATCTCGGACCTGAAATAAGGAAAAGAAAACTAATTTAACCCCCGATCATAAAATTTGTCGTACCCATAGGTTCACTTATTTCTTCTCCTTCTAATTAATGCCAAGCGGAAGCGCACGTGGGAGAAGATCATTATAACTTCTGTTTGAAGCGAACGAAGCTTGTTGCTCCATGCAACGTACCAATTGCTCATTGATCAAGAATCTCTTGGACTACTTACCATACTTTTTCTTGGAAGGATCATACTAGTGATATTGGAGTGGAATAGCTTATATTATCTCTAGTTTTTAATATAAGAGTTACTTGACTAATTTGATTAGATTAAGAAAGTTTGTTAAGTTAGTTATATGTAATAAATATGTGTTGTCAATCATTTATATTAGTTAAAATTACTATTTGAAGAAATCTTTAATACGTGCAACTACTATAAGGACTATTTTGAAAAAAAATAGATAAATACAAGAGATAAAAATAGATTGAAATCTTATATTTAGGGTCAAATTTGAAAGTAAAACTGGCTCTTATAATAAGGATTAGAAGTAATATCTCCTAGGCAATCTTTTTTTTTTTTTTAATTTTTGTGTGGTTGTGTTAGTGATGTCCAGGTTGCATGCTTATTTTGATAGCCTCTTACATTGTTATTCAAGCTTTGATTTTGATTCTTGGACTGCATTGCGGTTGGTTCTTTATGACTACAGCTTATTATCTTCTTTTGCCTCAGCAGCGTCCTCCAAGCCTCTTAGTGTCTCGGATGGCATAACGGTTTTCTATAATTAATGTCTGTGAGAAGTTCTTTGTATGGTTATGATATTGTGTCATCGCAAAGTGGTTGCATCACTAACTTTTTATGGTCATTCTACCATCGATTTTTTTAGCTTCGAAGTCTTGCTCTTGTTGTTAGTTCATCATCCTTTTAGATTTTCAGGGCCTGCATGGTCGTTTAAAGTGGTTTGCAAGTGTTTTGGCGCTTGCTTTGTATGTGGTCTCATCTATGCCTCTTGCCTTGTACTGTAGTTAGAGTTGGCCTAGGATTTTTAATATAAGATTTTATTTGATTTTTATTTTGGTTCTAAATATAAAACCTTAATCTACTCTGTTTAATTTAACTTATTTTCTTAATCTACTTAAATTAATCAGTTAGTTCTTATATTTAAGATCGAAGGTAGTGTTATGCAAAAGGGTCACATAATTTGTGTATCATTTTACTTAGTTTTAATAAGTTGTCTTTTTATTTAAAAAAAAAAAAAAGCCAAAAAGAAGTGGGGAAAGACGTTAATTATCTGAAAATAGGAGGGCCGCAGGCGAAATTCGGCACTTAGAGCCTGACTTGCGAGCTAATATAAGGTCCTCCCCAAGTCATCCTTGACGAAATCAAATCAAAATCTGTAATAAGTGAACTGAGAGTGTGCGTTCACAGAGCCATCGCAATGGCGGAGTCGAAGACCGTACACTCGCCTTTCCTGACCTACTTTTCCATGTCATCTCTTGTCACGCTTTGTCCTCCATTCGTCATCCTCCTGTGAGCTTCATTTCCATTTTCGCTTTTTCTCTTTCTTTACTGCGATTTTCGTTGCTTCTTTGTTCTTACTTTCTTCATATTCTTTTATCTTTATGTTCCTCTGGATTTGATGTGTGATAGAAATGAGTCTTCTACATCAATTTTCATGGTAGCATGATGATTTCCTTTGTTTGTTATTAAATCTGAACTCATGCAGTGTCAACATCAGAATTCTTAATCTCCCAAAACGAGCTTAACTTCCTTCGTTTCTTGTTTATGTTTTAAAAACATTGAATAAGGTAATCCAAACTCGATAGTTTTCAGAATTTTTACCAGCAAATGCGCTAAGCTAACTGTAAGATAAGAGATTAGTGAATCCACGGTCTTTGACGCACGCCGATTTCGGATCTTTTCCTTTGTTCTCATCTACTTCACCAGATACTCCCGTACCAGAGGCTAGGAACTTGATTTTGAACATTTATCATTCTTTTCGGCTGAGCTGTTACAGTAAGTAGAGTGGACAGCTTCATCGATATCTTGCATGGACTAACCTTAGTTGTTTTCTATTACAGTGCTATGAATAAATTTAATTATATCATAACATTCAGTCGGTCTGATTAATTCGCTAGCTTCCGTGGGCCCAAATCATACAGATCAAAATTTACTCAACTCTGATTTTGATGGATGGATTTATATAGATTTTCTACTTAATGCAGATGGTATACAATGACACAAGCAGACGGGTCTGTTTTACAGACTTGGGATTATTTGAAACAGAATGGGCTGCAAGGATTTCTTAACATATGGCCCAGACCCACCGCTACGGCTTGGAAAATAATTGGTGTCTATGCTGCATTTGAAGCGGCACTTCAACTTCTTTTACCTGGTAAAAGGGTCGAGGGCCCCATATCTCCTACTGGAAACCGACCTGTGTACAAGGTTGTTCATACTCTGATTATCACCAGCATAATCGGTTTCTGTTTTAGCTTTCATGCATAGCTTCTGCTAAGACATACAAAATATTGTTATTTTTTTAAATGATGCAGTTTCTGGCTCTCTGTTATTTTCTTTCTTACTTTGTTTGGCTTATATGCTATATATTGATATTCTCCACATGCATGTAACTCTGAAATATTTTTGCTTATATTGTACAGGAAAATGGTGTGGCAGCATATGTGGTGACATTGATTACTTATCTTGGCCTCTGGTGGTGAGATTATATATATACAACATTACTTAACACTCTGATCTTATGTTTTTTGCAAAACTCATTATCCCCATACCGTGTTTGCACTATCCACAGCTAAGAGCATTTCATACTGACACAATGTTGCTTTTCTTCGTTATATTTGTCCTACTATGCTTTTTATGATTATCTCAGTGTTTAAGCGGGGGCTTGATGTATTATTAATTTTCTGGTATTTTGTAGCTTTTCTTTCAGTCTTTCCCTTTTTCCATTTTAGCCACTAGGGCTTTTGTGTTAGTGAACTGATATCTTTTGGTTTTCTGGTCATCTGATGAGAGGAGAAATTAATCGATATATTTTTCCACAATTACTTGTGGAAAAAAGATATTTCTTCTTGGGTTGAACTAGCAAATAAACTAACAAGCTGTCCAAAAAATTTGTAGTTACTATATCTGTTGGATGTGATGGGTGAAACAAGAAAAATCATTGCCCTATCCTGCAATGATTATACTTTTAATTTCCAAGTTTTGATGAACGGCAAGTTTCTTTATTGTTTTAGGATAATGCCATAAGCAATCGAGCTAAAAATGCAGAGTGACTGAATTCAACTTTCCTTCTTTACAAACTCTTTCTAGGAAGACCTCTTGTCTTGTTAACAGTGAGCCTTTTTTGCCCCCTTCAGACAATGACAAGGCACAATAATTTTGCATGCACTTGCAGGTTTGGAATATTCAACCCAACCATTGTGTATGATCACTTGGGGGAGATATATTCAGCACTCATTTTCGGGAGTTTTGTCTTCTGTATTTTCTTGTACTTGAAAGTGAGACTTTAACGTTGCAAAAGCTACCTGTCATTTTTTTTCTATGCTACTTACATTAAAATTTTTGACTAAGTGTTATATTCCCTAGGGCCATTTTGCTCCTTCTTCTACTGATTCTGGCTCATCTGGGAACATAATTATCGATTTCTACTGGGTAATTATTTTTCTAATTTATTGCATATTTTTCCTATGAGAACATTTTCACTGATGTCATTTTTATCATCTAATCATTTGTATTGAAAAATTGTGGATAGAGTCACTAAATTAGAAAAAAGTACAAAATCATAATATGATAATATGATAGATTTCCCTCTGTTCCTGTGTCATGCCATCAGTGGACCGTGCATGCAGTGGAGCTTGCTGTAAATAAAGAGAGCTGTCGCACCAGAAACAAGACTGAGCACTTCGTTTCTTTTGTATATAAAAACAAGGACAAACAACAACAATCAGTGCAGATGTAAAAATAGACAGCAACCAACATTTACCAGGACATAAAAGGCAAAATGATAAAACTAATAGTTCCTAGCTTTTGAGAAGCTAAGTCTTTAAGGGGTAAAAGATTCTTCAATCTTTCACTCTCTGCACCTTACTACTTAGTTCCTCATAACTCCTGACCAGCAATTCACTTCTTCACCACTCGTCCATGGCCTCTGAAGCGTCAGAGTTAGTTGTCTCTGCTGGGATAAGTCTTCTCTGCCAAAAGCTTAATGAACATTTGGGTCTGCAACCAGCATGTGAAAAGTGTGATCTTTAAGGAACAGCACATTTATTTTGAACCAAGAAGATATTACGTTAGAAACATTTAAAAACAAGTGATAGTTTTCCTCTTTAACGTTCTCTCAAGTTGCATTTACAATGCATTTGCCTAAATGTGGACTTTGAAACCCCATTTGTAGTTTTTTAGATTTTCTGGTTGTGGTTTCTTTTTCCACCACTTAAAAAGAAATAGCATCTTTGCCATTATTGGGAATTAACTCTTTTACTTTATCTATGTTTTATATAATTTATAGACAGAGGAATATGTAGTTTAGTGTCACAGCAATGCATGTTTTCATGTGATTATAGAATTGTTAATGTCTCGTCATTTCTGCAGGGTATGGAGCTCTATCCACGAATCGGGAAAACCTTTGACATAAAAGTTTTTACAAATTGCAGATTTGGAATGATGTCTTGGGCTGTTCTTGCGCTGACCTATTGCATAAAGCAGGTGGGGTCTTAATTTTTGTGTTGTGAAAGCTGAAATGAGGGCATTCCAAAAAGCACTTGTCTTACATTAGCAGCAAGATAAATGTTTTTAGGGTTCAATGCTTTGTTTGTCTTGAGTAGAAGCTGATCAATCCGTTGGAAGAAATCATTGTTGGTCATTGATATCTTTTAGTAGAAACACCTTAGGTCTGGGGCTTTGGAGGCCTTAGCTCTATCTGCTAATCATATCTTTTGGAGGAATATTTATATCCTTCATGTTAAAAATTTTAGAAATTCTTATAATGTAATTATTATTAGAATTTTGGCACGTGCATATTAGTTATTTCATTAGCACCTGGTGGCCTTATTGTAATTTTGTCTCCTGAAGTAGCCTTCCTTGTGCACAGGCACCCATACGCTTTGCTTTGTCGTATACAAGAGAGAATTCCATACTTTCTAATATTATTAATTATTAATGTTTAAGATTATTTGGAGCATTGATTGCTGTTTCTTGATCTAGTTTTAGCATGCATATTGATCTTAGATACCTTGGCTCTTTAATACCCAAGGAGAGTGAAAGAAATTATTTAAATTAGTCTTTTCTCCTCTGAGATGTATCTCTTGGGTCCTTAGAGAGACTTGTCATACTTGTGGTTCTAATGCTGTCTAATATAATGTCTTGCTTTTAACTCGTTGAAATTGGTTGGAGAAGACGAGGGAAATGGCACAGGGCTATCAAAGGTTCATAGTTGAAGTCTGAAAATTGTCTTTTAATCTATGGACTTTCTATACAAAGCAGAAAAGTAAATACCAATTAGTCTATGCCTCAGCAAACCCAACATTTATAATCAGTGACTGAGTTTGCGCCCCGTTTTGGGCCTAACTGATCACTGATTTGTTTGTTCATAAACCAAGTTTTATGAACTTGTTAGTGTGTTTAGGGCAGAGATGCAGAGAACATAAAACTGTTTTCATTTCTTGAATTTTATTTCATGGATGTTATGTTTAAGTTCATCAATACATTATTATAAATTATGAGACTGGACTTTTGAGCACTTGATTTGTCTAGTAGCCTATCATAAGGTATAGACATTTATGCTGTTAAATTTTTGTTAATGCTTATCCTCTATCAACCACTGAATTGGACCGAAGAGTCTTATTAGCTCAAACTTTGCTGCCAAAATTTTTATCTAGTTCCTTTTTGGTGTTTCTACTTCTGTGTTTAGTGTGGTATCTATCTTATCTTTGTGTGCTGAGCTTCCTATGTCACCTTGGATGTCTGTGTGTGTGTGATCTGTCCAGTTCTATAAGAATCAAGAACGTTTTTGAATTTTCTGAAATTTTAGCTTTATGATGTTTCTTCACTCAGCTATTCTCTAATCATTGTATTTTTTATTTTTTTTAATGATAGTACGAGGAAACTGGGAAAGTGGCTGACTCAATGCTTGTAAACACTGCATTAATGCTGGTGTATGTTAGCAAGTTTTTCTGGTGGGAATCTGGATATTGGAACACAATGGATATTGCTCATGACCGAGGTTCATATATGCCTTATTCTTATATATGTTTTGCATACTAGGTATTTCCTTGTTATGGTTATGGCGACAAACAGCAGTGCTTTTGATGGTACCATGACTACTTGCTTGGAGAATTTATATGACAATGACTTAGTTTTTCTTATTTTAGCTACTCAATTTCGATAACACGACACTCATACCAAATCTTATTATTAATTTTGTTATGTACATTGTATTTGAAGTTATTTGTTGTCTCACTGGATTTTATAACACATATTATGGCAGCGGGTTTTTATATTTGCTGGGGCTGCTTGGTGTGGGTTCCATCTGTTTATACATCTCCTGGAATGTACCTTGTCAACCATCCTGTAAATCTTGGAACTCAGGTATTTCCTCCTCTTGGTTAAATTGTTGTTTAATTTATCTTGGTGTTGCCAGCAGACACTCACTCTTTATACGGCCTCCTCTCTCTCTCTCTCTCTCTCTTTCTGAAATGTCTATCCTTATCTTCCAGCTTGCAATCTTTATTCTTGTGGCTGGCATTCTCTGCATATACATCAACTATGATTGTGATAGGCAAAGGCAAGAATTTCGTCGCACGAATGGAAAATGCTTAGTCTGGGGAAAACCTCCATCAAAGGTGTGAAGTCATGGCATTTACATTATGGTTATCTGGGGTGTATTTTCTTTACAATGCATTATATCTTCTAAAATAAGTATTTTCTGTTGGATTTGATGTGATTGTGCCTTTGCAGATAGAGGCCTCCTATACCACCACTACTGGAGAAACAAAAACCAGCATTCTTTTAACATCTGGGTGGTAAGTTTTTGCTCAAGATATTGTAAACATGAAATGGTGATAATTAAATGTTGCTCAAAATACCTGTCTCCCGGGCAGGAGGAGTTCAAGACACCATTTGTTTTTGAGACAATTGATTTTATGTATATTATCGTTATACATATTATGATTCTTTAATATTTGTTGTTGATGATAAATGCATACTGTGTGGGCTTAAAATCATTCCGTAGTCATATTCTTTCAACATATTATTTTCGTAGATTAGATGTCTTCCGCTATTGATGGCCCAGTTCCTTCTTTGATATCTCCAGGTGGGGTTTATCTCGTCATTTCCATTATGTCCCAGAAATACTTTCTGCTTTCTTTTGGACAGTTCCTGCTCTATTCAATCATGTAAGAGTGTATTTAACTATTTCTTCTGTAATCTGTATAGTTGTCAATTGTAACTTAATATAAAATCTTAAATCTTATCTTTGTCTTTTCTTTTTCCTTTTTGATGCAGTTGTTGCCTTACTTCTATGTCATATTTCTTACCATCCTTCTCTTTGATCGAGCGAAAAGGGACGATGATCGGTGTAAATCCAAGTAAGTGTACAGATAGTATCTGCTAGTTTTATCTTTTGTGTCTTTGGGCTTCATGGACCCAAGTCACTCCCATAATTATCATTTATATATTCGTATATATATGAAATCTGAGGAATGAGTCTTGCTGTTAATAATTTATGAACAGTGCCATTTATTATAAATTTACTCCCTCTAGAGTCTTAAATACACAAGTTAGTTAACTAATTTGTAAAAATTGAGAAAATTAATTAAGCTAATTGTTTGTAAAAAATGTGTATTGATTTTCCTGAAGCATCCCTATGGTTATTTGCCTTATAAACTACCTCTTGATGAATGCCCCTTAATATGTGTAAGGAGAGTGTGGGAGATGAATTATAAATTTGGGAAACAAAATAAATTTGGATCTTATATTTATGCCTTAAAAAAACCTCAGCTCTTATATTTAGGACAAGAGGTAATATATATATGTTTTATATACTATATTGATGATTTCGAAATTAGTAGTTTTTCTTCCCCTCAGTCTCAGATGTCAGGTAAGATCACCCTTTAAATTTGATACACTCCCCATATACACCTAGAGACAGATGACTTCAATTTTTGGGTTATTATTACAAATTACAAATGGTTTCCTCAATTGTCTGTCTAGTGCGTTGTCATTTTACTTTCTTTTCTAATAGCACGAGATGAATGCTTGCTACTAGCCAATCGGACTGTTTTCTGAAGCACATACTTTACTCTAAAGCACTGTATGTTAGAAATTGTAAATTTCTCATTGAATTTTAAGTAAAATCGGATAAGAAATAATGAAGTACTAGCCTTCTAAAGTCTAATTTAACAGAGTTTTTCTTGATTCATGTTGCCTCTCAAATATCATAAATGCTCGAATGTCAAGTTCTTGCGTTTGATCTCACCAAGACCTTGAAGTTAAGCAGAATTTTTATGAATGACATTTGAAATTTCCCCTGCGTGCAGGTATGGTAGATACTGGAAACTCTATTGCAACAAGGTGCC
Organism: Neltuma alba; assembly: GCF_004799145.2. Lineage (NCBI taxonomy): Eukaryota > Viridiplantae > Streptophyta > Magnoliopsida > Fabales > Fabaceae > Neltuma > Neltuma alba. The sequence continues at coordinate 44,741 of NW_021633811.1, forward strand.
TAATAAAATCATTCCGGGAATCTACTAAAGGAGTATGTTGATTTAGGATTTTACTTCAACCTTATCCACTGTGTTCTTAAGGATGCCATGTGTGCCTACTTTGTTCACCTCTTTGCCCTTGCTCCTATATCACATTCCAACGCGAGGATTGTGGAACTTTCATTACTGGGGCTTCAATGAGAGTTAACTTGAATGATTAGTTGTGTCTTATCTGGTTAAACGAAATTGCAGTTGCAAAGGTTTACGTACGTTTGAATTAGTTTTTAGTCCAAAAAAAATTTTAATGGTCCTTTTTAGCATTGCGTTTTTGAAAGATACATTTTGATGCATATATGATTGCTAGAAAATCAACTTAATCAAGGCAAACGTCCGAGACCATTTTAAATGGCTGATTTGATTTGTACTGGGAGAAATGACCGACAAAAGGGGTCATTTCTAGTTTGCGCTTAATTTATAAGTTCCATTATTTTTTTTATTAAAATGTGTTAGGCTAGTTAAATATTTATTCTCGAAAAAAGTTAATCTATAAATTTCGAAAATTTTCTCTCATGCCATTCAGCCATTGTTCATCAAGTTTGATGAGTCACCTTAATTAGTCAAATCGTAATGGACTCATGGTTGCAACTTGCAATATGTGGCCCTGACTGTGGTTTCTACAAAATTGGGCATCTTACCAGCATTTTGTTTCTCCTTTGTCAAGTTTCATAGATTTCTTTCTAATCTCCCGGAAATCCTGAAGTTTAAACCTTTGCAAATTTGGGATGATGTTTGGATTTTGATAAGATTCAATTTTGGATTCTACGGCTTGCATTGTCTTGCTAAGGACTTCGAAACCCTCCGTCAAACCCTTCTTTTATATGTGTGTGTGTGTGTGTGTATACATGTATGTATGTAAATTTTGAGAACAGTGAGAGCATCGTTTGTAAGAAGTATAGAATAATCTCAAAGTATAAAGGGCAAATGGTAGATTTTCTTCAAACTGGAGTTGTTCCATTTATAAATGTTGGATGTTAGGGTAGCAGTTTTTAAAAGTGTTTTTAAACAAATTGAAATAAAACTTATCTCAAATATTTATTTCATATAATGAACAATTATTTTTAAAATTATGGTTTGTTTTTTACCTAAATATTTTTTTCAAGGTGAAAGCTTTTACCACATATGGGAATGCGGTGAAACCAGATTACCATGACAATTGGTTGGATGTTCGTTGCAATGATATGCTTCATGTGCATATCCCTATAATGAGATTTGAAACCTTCAACTATAGTTTCAATAATTTAGATTTAAAATTTTTCGACTAATAATTTTTAATTAAAATTATTCTTATTGACAAACAGACAATTATAAGTTTATTTTATTTTAAGTTTTGTATATATTAAAGTTATAAATTATTAAAAAAGTAAAAAATAGAACTATGTTAAATCAGGACAATCTAATTTTGAGCAGGAGGATTTAGATTGAAGCTCATCAAACTGAGGCAATGAGTACAGGAACTGCTTCCCAAACTAACAGCTCTTACGTGAGTTTGGGTGGGTAAATATTCTGTTAATTAAGTGCTGTGTTGGCTCCTGATCCCTATAATAAAATTTGATGTTCTTTTTTGTTTACAAAATTTAGATGAGTAAAATTTCAGGAAGGTGATTAAAGATCAATATAAACCTCATGTCTCCGAAAATATTTGTCTTAGTATTTATAGGTTTTTGACCAAGATTCGAATATATGCCACACACACTCTAAAAATTGGTCAAGTTTGCACAAATACAAATTTTTTTGCTACATACATGTATTGACGGAGCAATGCCGCGTGGAGGTAGAAGGCCTACGGGTCGTTAACTTCTTTTCCCGGAGAAGAAGGAATGACGGTATCTGGGGAATAAGCATCGGCTAACTCTGTGCCAACAGCCGCGGTAAGACAGAGGGTGCTTTTCTTATCTTAATTTATTATATATTAATAAATATTATATTAATAATAATATTCTTCTCTTAATTTTTGAATATATTTGGAGATAATTCTATTCGAGACATTGTCGGGTACAGAATGTGTGTATCTCTCTTAGTGGGAATTTGAATATTGATTTGTCATGTTATGAGAGGTTAATCTTTTTTATTAGATCCAACTCCTGTTAGTTTCAATACAATTTTAAGGCCACATCAGTGTTTTTGGGGTTTTTTGTTACTCCTCCGGTCCTTAATATAAGACCCAATTCTTGAGTTAGTTTTAGTTCTAAATATAAGATCCATTTCTCTTATTTATCGATTTTCTCTAAATTACCCCTATGGATACTCCCTCAACCATAATCAAGTAGAAGAGGGAAAGGGGGTATTAAGAAAGATGATTACAATGTTTTAGGAAAAATGTGTCACTTTTCTTATAATTAACTAATTTACCTAACTTCCTTAATCTAATCAAATTAGTTAAATGGATCTTATATTAAGGATTGGAGGAGTATAAGGTTTTTCTGATAAAATGTTTTTGATAAGGTTTTCTTAACTAATATGTTGATAGACAAAATAAATTGACGTTTTATTTTGATGAATAAAACAAACTTTGAAACTCTTGTGTTTTGTAGTTAAGATAAACATTATATGTCAGTAATTTTTTTAAAACTTGGTCCCCATATTTTATTTTGGTCCATCCTTGCTTCCTCAATTTAAGAATAAGATAACTATTTTTACAATTTTTATTATAAATATTGATTACTATAGTAAGTTGAAATGCTGAATTGTTCTTAACCCCGGAATTGTACAGCTTGCTTCTTTGTGTATCGTATAATCTGAATCCTAAGATTTTAAATTTAGTTATTCCTAATATGTTATTTTAATTAATTTTATAGTGTTAATAAAAGCATATAAAGAAAACAGTGCTTTTTAAAAGAATTACTAGTATTTTTTTAACTTCATTTTGATTTTGGGCTTTTCTTTGACTTACAAAACAAGAAAAAGTGAAGTGAAAATAATTTTTTTAAAAAAAATGAACCGTTCCTTTTATTTTCATTGAAAATAGATATACTTAAATTCCACGATGAATAATAAATATTATAAATATTATCATGATAAAAAATATAATAAATATTATATAAAATGAAATACACAATTAGTCATTGCTACATACAATTAACTATTAACTATATTCTTAGAAACTTGTAATACCTAATTCATTAAAAATGGATCACATATGATATTATTGGATATGAATATATTCAATTAATAAGATTTAAATAACATATTGATTGAAGTTTGAATATATTGAATTAAATTAGAAATATTATAAATAAATGAAATCTCAATTGGATACTCAAATCAAGAAATTAGTAATTAATTTTGAGTTTGAATAATATCCTAATTGGGATTTCAATATATTGCATTAAACACGGAGAATTATAATTAAATAGTATGTCAATTAAATGAAAAAATAAATAAATAAATTTAAATTTTTATCTATTCCCCCTAAATTTCACATCTCTAATTCAAATTTTATTTCAATGAATAAAAAATCATGCTCTTATAAAAAGTAAATCTTGAGCTATAGTAGATAATGTAATTTATTAGAATTTTAAATCTAATTAAATATGCTAATCCGTGTATCTCATAGGAGAGAAATTTCTATCAACTATCAACTATATTCTTGAAAACTTATAATACTTGATTTGTTTGAAAATGCTTCACGTATGACATTATTGGATCCGAATATATTCAATTAATGAGATTTGAATAACATATTGATTGAAATTTGAATATATTGAATTAAATGCTAAATATTATAAATAAATAAAATTTCAATTGGAGGCTCAAATAACAAAATTAATAATTAGTTTTGCATTTGAATAATATCTTAATTAGGATTTCAATATATTGCATTAAATGTGGAGCATTATAATTAAATAGTATGTCAATTGGAGGCTTAAATGGAGAAATAAATAAATAATTTTAAGTTTTCATATATAAAAAAATTATACTTCTATAAAAAAGTAAATCTTGAGTTACAGTAGATAATCAAATCTATTAGAATTTTAAATCTAATCAAATAGGTTAATCCGTACATCGCACAGGAAAGAAATTTCTATCAATCATCAACTATATTTCTGAAAATTATAATACCCGATTTGTTTTGAAAATGGGTCGCGTATGGTATTATTGAATCCGAATATATTTATTTAATGAGATTTGAATAACATATTGATAGAAATTTGAATATATTAAATTAAATGGGAAACATTATAAAATAAATAAAATTTTAATTGGAGGCTGAAATGAAAAAATTAATAATTAATTTTGAGTTTGAAAAATATCTAAATTGAGATTTCAATATATTGCATTAAATGTGGAGCATCATAATTAAATAGTATCTCAATTGGAAGCTTAAATGGTAAAATAAATAAATAATTTTAAATTTTCATTTATTCTTTCTAAATTCCGTGTCTCTAATTTAATTTCTATTTGAATGAATAAAAAAAATCCTCCTTAAAAAGTAAATCTTGAGCTATAATGTATAATGCAATTTATTAGAATTTTAAATCTAATCAAATATGTTAATCTATGCATTGCACGGAATAGAAAATTCTAGTTTTTATTATAAAAAATTGTTACCTGAAAAAAAGTAAGAAAATTAATCTTTTTATCTTTTAACTATGGGAAAATTACTGTAGAGTCTCACAGAAAACATTTTACTACTAAAAGGTCCCATGAAATGGCAAAACAAATCTGAAGTTCCTAGGGATCTAAGTGTGAATAATTTGAAACAATTAATTACGAATTTGCCCTTAATGACTAAAGAAAAAAAAAGCCACCTATCTGTTTGAATCCCATCCTTCTCCTTCAGCCCCCATCTCCTACTCCTTTGGCCTTGATCTCCTACTCCGTCGACATCCTGCAACATGACCTCTCCGCTATTCTCACCAAGAGTCGCAGTTGTCTTGGTCTTCTCATGACAATCAAGGTCTTCCTCAAGAAATTGTTCTCAAGGCCATTTCAGGTTTTTTATTTTATTGTTTTTGCTTGCAATTATTTAATTCATCAGATAGCAATTGATGCTTTGTTTTTGATGAAAAAGGATAAAAATGACAGGTTTTTACTATCATGACCCCTATAACATGATAGTTAAATGTCTTGTTAATTGGTACAATAAATCTTGTTAATGTAACTGTATGACTTGTCAGTAACAAGTGATTGTGACAGGTTGATATGAAGGGTTGCAACTTCAAGTGGCAAGCATTTGTTCTGTTACCTCCATATAGGGGGACAATTTATTAATGGTGTAGAAAATGAAATGCAATATGTTAGAGGTAGTGTAGAACAAGAATGATAAAGGCTTAGGGGAAATTAACAGAAAAAGAGAAAGAATAATATGGTGAAAAGACTAAAGAAATTAGAGTCCCACAGAAAGGGAAGAATCATATTGTTCCCTTCCACACATAGTGTGCTCCGGGATAATTTATGGAAGTTTGCAAGTACTTAAAGAAAAGTGAAGATAAGATGGAAAGGCTGAAAAGAATTAGTTTTGATCAATTATCAATTAATACTTGCTGATTACTTGTCATTTACTACTGTCAAGGTTGTTAATACTTGCTGATTATTTGTCATTTACTACTGTCAAAATTTTTAATGCTTACTAATTACTTGTCATTCACTACTGTCAAGATTGTTCATGCCTGCTAATTACTTGTGATTCACTATTGTCAAGATTTTTAATGCCTGCTGATTACTTGTCATTCATTACTATCAAACTTGTTCCTTTTTTTTTTGTTTCTTTTTTGCATAGAGATTGTTTTTACCAAGTTCTTCGTAGAGTGAAGCCAACATTATTTGACAAAAAGAACAAAATTGATGAGAAAGTCATATGTGCAAAAGTGCATGTGTAATTTAACACGTGAGTATGGTGATGACAGCTACACAATGCCTAAGTATTTCGCTCAAGAAATCCATGACGTGAAAGTTGGATGCTTGTGGTGGCTTGTAACTCATCAGAACAACTTGCATGGTGATCTGTCTTTGCTACAAAGAAACTCCCAAAGCAAGAGGAAGGAATAAATGACTAGCATATATTGTATTTAGTTTTTTTTATTTGACAACATAATGATAGCTAAATGTAAAGAACACATTTAGTATTTTTATCTGACAGCATAATGGCAGCTGAATTTAGAGTTTTTTTTTATTTGATAATATAATGACAGTTGAATGTTAATTTATGTTAATGTGTATTGATATTGTTTACTGATTATGAAGTTTTTTTAATAGCATTCATGTGTTTTGATAACCACGAAATTCTTCATTTCAAACTCGGATCATGTCCAGAAATGAAGACTTAATAAACCTAGATAAATAAATGTTAACCATGATGACATGATAGGTGTATATCATAGTCCTCTCTACAGATCTATTTATAACTTCAACAGCGGCTTTTGACAATTCGAGAAAAAGTGGTTAACAACCTCAGCAGTGCCCTTGACAACTCACTCTGTGGAATATCACAACTTCTAAAAGAATTGTATTATCAACACGTATAATGACCTTAACAATATAATGGAAGCATTTTGAAGTCATTAACAACTTTAAGTGAACCCAATAGGATTACAACAGATTTCTATTGCAGAAATTCATTTCAACCTCAACGGCGGTTGTTGACAATCCGAGGAGATGTGATTAACAACCTTAGCAGTGCCCCTGACAACTCACTCTATGGAATACCATAGCTTCTAGAAAATTGTATTATCGGTACACATAACGACCTTAAAAATATAATAGGAAGCATTTTGAAGTCATTAACAGCTTTAAGTGAACCCAATAGGATTACATTAGATTTTTATTGCAAAGATTCATTTACAACCTCAATGACGGCTGTTGACAACCCAAGAAGATATGATTAACAACCTCGACAGTGCTTCTAACAACTCACTTTGTAGGATACCATAGCTTCTACAAAAATTAAATTATAACTAAATCATATCATATTACAACTTGAACACTAAAATCATCGTTAAGAAATCATTAAACAAGGCAAATATGAGAAACTGTCACTTTATGTAGTAACTTAATTCAGACTGCTAATAACAAACTCCACGACATCTGATAACAAGTCCATGACAATCTATTGATAAGTATAGCAAAATGGAGATATGATATTATATCATATTATAACCAGATGTCATTTACCACTTCATATATATGTACAATGTAACTACACCAAATTTACACTTTATTTACAAGGTCTACAAATGTATACTCATCAAAGGTTACTGTAAATTTCATAACCATTCCATTACTTTCTTTTCCCAGAATTGACGATACCATCGTTCTAAATTCTTTATATGATGGGCGTTCCTTTATTATTCTTGTTCTCATACCACCTCCAACATATTGCATTTTACCTTCTACACCATTAATAAATTGTCCCCCTATATGGAGGTGACAAAACAAATGCTTCCCACTTGAAGTTGCTATCATTCATATCAACCTGTCTCAATCACTTGTTAATGACAAGTCATACAGTTATATTAACAACCTTGAATGTACCTATTAACAAGACATTTAATTATCACATTACAGGGGTTATGATAGTAAAAACCTGTCATTTTCATCCTTTTTCATCAGAAACAGATCATCAATTGCTAGCTGATGAATTAAATAATTGCAAGCAAGAACAATAAAATAAAAACCTGAAAATGGCCTTGAGAACAACTTCTTAAGGAAGACCTTGATTGTCATGAGAGGATGAAGACGACTACGGCTCTTGGTGAGAATAATGGAGAGGTCATGTTGCAAGATGCCGACGGAGTAGGCGATCAGGGCCGACGGAGTAGGAGATGGGGGCTAAAGGAGAAGGGTGGGATTCAAATAGATGGGTGAATTTTTCTTCTTTAGTCATTAAGAACAAATTCGTAATTGATCGTTTCAGATTATTCACACTTAGGTCCTTAGGGACTTTAGAGTTGTTTTGCTATTTCATGAGACCTTTTAGTAGTAAAATGTTTTTTGTGGGACTCTACAGTAATTCTCCCTTTAACTATTAATTCACTTGTAACTCAGTCTTTTAATTGTGATTTAGTACAACTCACTTTCTGAATTTGTGACTCACTTAGAATTCAATCCTTAAACTATTTTATATTTAATAATTTAATCCTTATCATACATAACTTATTTTAAATAATCAAATAATCATCCTATATGGCAAAATAATATTACTTAACACTAATAAAAGTTGCAAATGTGGCTTCCAACTTGGCCCATGTGTGATTTAAAAAAAGTTAAAAAAAAAAGGGCATCCGGTTTGGATTTATTCCCTGTTCAGCTGAAGATTAAAGATTAATTTTTGTAGGAGAAAAAGGCCGAAGGGCCGATTTCTGAGTTCCATACGTTCCCTCCGTGTGGCCCAAAAATATCTTTTTGTGAATCACCGACTCGTACGACGACGTTCGGAATCAAACTGAGGATCTTCGTTCTCCTCGTTCTCGTTTCAATTTCAGCCTTCTTGTGACCTCCGACGTCCAAAGCCTTGATCTATCTCCCATTCGATAAGGTTTGGATCATCCTCTGCTTTCATCTCCATGTTTACCTTTCCATTTCTTAATATGTTGTTCTTGTTTTTTCCCCCTTTTCCACTAAGAATTCATCTTGGAAACAATCGTGTTTTTGTGGTGAAATATTGAATTATTTTTCCTTGTAAACTTAACTTGTTAATCTCAGTTTCTCTTTTAGTAAAGTTCACAAAATTTTTGGATGTATAGATTCGTTAGACTTTATTCTTTATTAGACCGAAGTCGTGACGGTGTTTTCGATTTTTCATTCTTTTTTCTATAACCTAGATCTTGGTTTCTCCAACATTTATGTTGAGGCTTCTCAGCAGTCAGTTCAAGGTTAAGGAGTTTTTCATGGTCGGTTTATCGCATGGACATCAAGAGTTTAAACATGGAGTTGTAACGCTAAATTGTGTTACCCTTTTGTGTTTCTTTACGGCAAGATTACCTTATCTTTATGAGATGTCGATGGTTCATTCTCTCATTGTGCTTTCGACTTAAGATTTAATGATACAGTCATCACCCGTCGGTGATTGTGATCACTTTAACTGGTCTTGGTAAACAAAATCACTTTGATTTTATTGATTACTTGACAGAGATGTCAGCTTTTGACAATGTTGTTGGTGGGAAATTGAAGCTCAAGGGAAAGGCCTTGGATGTGAAGGCTGGTGGAGTGAAGAAGAAAAAGAAGAAGAATAAGAATAAAGATCAAATCATAGAATCCACGGAAAATGAACTTTTGGCAGGTTGGTTTCTTTTACTAAAACATTGATTCATTATATCTTATATTATTATATTAAGTCAGGTCTTCAATCAAATTACAAAAGTGGTTGTAATCAAATTACAAAAGTGGTTGTTGTCATTCAAGGTTAAGTGTTGCCAGCTGACAACTATAAATTATCAGCCAATTAGTTATTTGATCAGGCGATTCTGGAGCTGAGGTCGTGTAAATGGTTTGTCCCAGTTGGTGATGTTTCATATGAAGTAGTAAATGGCTGATGTATCACCACAAAAAAATAATAGTAATAAAGTAGAAGCTCATGGAATTGGGTTGATGTGAGGTTATCAACTTTATAGGATATGCTCTACTTATTTGGGAGGTTAGTTGATTTGCTTGTGTTCAAGGAAGATCACAATGGATTTTTGAAATAACAGGACCAATGGGATAAAAAGTAACATTTTAATTTCTCTGTTGAACGTACTGCTCAAAAAAATGGTGATTGATGCCATGGTTGCTCCTGGTAACGGGTGAGGCTTCCTTTCCTTGGAACCTAATTCACGCTGGTTAACAAAATTATGCTTAATCATTTCTGGTGTTGCTTTAATCTCTTTTCTTTTGTGCTTAACTTCTTCCCATAAATAGAAGAGATACTTTTTGTTAGAATGAGGAAGGATCACGATCCGTCCCACTGATAAGAAAGTATGAATAATAGAGGGCAACGGTCTTGAGCCAAAATTCTAGAGACGTGGCATTCTTCCATTTTAGGGTGTTTGGGAAACCCAAAACCATGGTTTCAGAAGCACTTTTCCGCAAAACGAGGTAATCTCCTTCACATATTTACTTCGTAATCTGTAAAAGCACTTCTGAAACTATGGTTTAGTTTCTATCCAAACACCCCCTTAATGTTACATGTCAGATAACTTTTCGGGGCTTAGCAAGTTGCTGTGCAAATGACATTATCAATTTGACTCTTTTTTTTTGGCCATAAAGTGTTGAATGGTTAATCCATAAAATGACTTCTGTCTGCAGCATGTCATGAAGTGTCTGATATAATTTGTATCATTTATGTTCTCTAATGCAGGTGGAAGTGCAGAACAAGCTGACGATCCTAATGATCAAGACAATGATGATGTGAACAAATCGACAGGGGAAGAGAAGGCTCCTCATTATGATGATCATCTTACGCCGGCCGAGAGACGATACATAGAACAAAGAGAACAACTTGATGTTAATAGATTGGCCAAGATTTCCAATAAATCTCACCGTGACAGAATTCAGGATTTCAATCAGTATTTGGCAAACATGAGCGAGCACTATGACATCCCCAAAGTAGGCCCTGGGTGATCGAACAAGGTGTACATGTATGAATCGCACCCTTCATTTTTCTCTATGATGTGTAATTTCTGTGTTGTGCACAATGGCTTTTGACACCCACTTTTGAACGTATTATCTTGGAATGTTTTGTAATGCACTTGGTAAAATTTGGCTTAGAAATAAGCCTGGACCTTTTTGTGTTTTGGTAACAACTGATAATTCAACGGCTACTCCCTTTCGCGTCAATACCCAACCCCCCTCCCCCCCCCCCCAACCAAAAAACAAAAAAACAAAAAAATAGGGAAGAGAAAAAAGGAAAGAAAGAATTGCTATGAAATTTCAGAAGGAATGTAATTACTAAAATGTCAACAAAGTAACTTGCAATGACAATTTTTAGGGTTTGTTTGGTTGGAGGGAAGGATAGGGAAGGAAAAATGAGCTTCTCTTCTCATTTGGTTAGAAATTTTGGAGGGGAGGGAAGTCAAAATGCCCCCTCCCTCCCTCCTTTCCATTTTAGCTTCCCTCCAAAAACACTCAATTTGGAGGGGAGTTAAATTTTTAGACCATTCTATCCTTATTGTTTTTTTAATATTCCACTGCTACCTATAAAATATATTATTATAATATTTATTTCAAATAAAAAATATATTATCTTATGTAAAAAATAAAAAATAGAAATGATTATAATTATAAAAAATTATTTAAATAAAAAATTATAATATTATAAAATTAATTTTTTTATAAATATATTATTTATTAAATATATTTTAAAGCTGAAAAAAAGGATAGCTTAAAGAGAATAAAATTTTATTTTTCTTAAGAGCATATAAAATTTGTTATTTTGATTATTTTAAATATATCATTATATTAATTAGAATAAAAAATTACTGTACCAATTTTGTAATGCACATATTAACATGATAAGACTGAATTTTCATTAAATTATATAATTTAAATTAAGATGTAAATTAATTTATATAATATATCAATAAAAAATATAAACTAATATGTAAGGGTAAAATAGTAAATTGATTATTACTATCCATCCCTTCTCCTTGAACCAAATAAGGGATCATTAAATATCCTCCCATTTCTTTTTTTTTTTAATCAAACTAAACAAGATGAGGATAAAACCCTTCCTCCCCTACCCTCCCCTTCCTCCCCTACCCTCCCCTCAAACCAAACAAGATCAAGATTATTTCTTTGGATTATGTAACAATAGCATGTGTCTTATATTTTTATTGTGCATACTGACTTATCTTTTTATTGGAAATCATTTTAGCTTTTCTCAAGGGGGCAAAATAAAATCTACCCCCTATTTATTAAATTTAATAAGTTGCAACCAAATAAGGTAAGTGGGCCCTAACAAAGATATCTATTTATTTATAGGGAGAGTTTCATTTAGCTCCCATGTAGAAATTTTATTTCCAATTGGCTGTACAACTCTGAAATTTTATTGCACCCTTTTAAAGATAAAGTGAAACTAATTCTTAGAGCGAAAAGAAAATAATAATATTATAGAGAGAGAAACAAGAAAAGTGAATTCACAAATAGAATATTAGAATTTACCAGTAAAACAAGGCTATTTACAATTAGAATAACGTCATTTACAAGTTAAGCAAGTTTTCATAATAGGTTAGGGAGTTATGATTCACTAGTGGAATACAAGAATTTAGGGAAAAAAATAAGGTTGTTAACTGTTAGAGTAAGGACAATAATTTTTTTTTTAACTTACAAAATTTAATTTCATTCCGGTGCTTGGAGGTCCAATGAAATTTCATAATGCTTTGGAGGTTGTTAGAAATTATGTTGCTTCTGTGAGGCATGTAAGAAATTCCCGCTTTATTTATATGATACAACTTAGAGTCCTAAATATAAAATCTATTTTGTAATAATTGCAATACAAACTAGATCTTATATTAGAGATTGTTTGAGTGGAAATTAAACTACGATTTTAAAATCAATTTTATAGTATACGAAGTAAGTACGTGAGAAAATTTGTCTAATGAAAATACTTTTTATGTTAACCAAACTTGTGTGAAAATCAAACTATAATTTTAAAAATAATTTTATATTATCTAAAATAAGTACGTGGAAAAAGTTTTATTTCAACTCATAAAAATATTTTTAAAAAGTTTTTTTTTTGGCCCAAACCAGACACCCCTTGGAAGTTGGAACCGGAGGTGGTAATTTGCAATGCTACACGCGTAATCTGTAAGCCGTAGGATTGGGGCGATCCCCACTTCAAAAGCTTCGGAGCTGCAAAAGAATATTTATATGGGAAGTACTACCTCTCATTGTAATTATAAGACTTTATATATAGTCTGTAAATAAAGTCTTATAATTAGAATCGGAGGCAGTGTAACTGCAAGGTCACAAGTGGAAAAAAAATAACAGCAAAAAATTTTAAGTGAAGAATAAGTAACATGGACTTTCTTGTCATTTTTTGTATATTAGTTATTAATTTATCATAAGACTTTTTAATAATTATATTGCCTTTTTAGGACCACATAGTGATTTTTCCCATTTATGCAGCTGAGATTTAGTAATTTATAAAATTACGATTATAGTATCACAAAAAAAATATATAAATAAAATAAAACTGTCAAAGTGTAATCTTGATACTTTATATAACTATAGGCTACTTGAAAATAATAGAAATAATAGTTTCATAAATGTATTGGATCTCAAGTACTAGTATCTATTTGTTAATCTAATGATAGGAATGGGATGAGAGGAAAAACAAACAGAGGAAAAATATGGCTTGTCCTCCAAGTAAACAGCCTAAAAATGGGGCTAAAGGACCAAGTCTCATGGATACAATTCATCATGATGACAGATTCATAGGTGGGTTTGATCATCCCCATTATGGGTTTCTGCAGCCAATCCCATTATTTAAAAATCAAAAGAACAAGAAGAAGAAATAAGTTGAGTTTGCTTTCAGAGACGTATACTCTGTTTTTCCCTTAATATATACGATGTTTCGACTCTGTTTTTGGCTGCTATGTTGTTAATGAATGTTCACTTCATCGTTTCAAATTTGCTATACCTCGTTTTTTTTACACTAATTTTTCTTTCTTTTACAGGAAAATGCGTGTTAAATTACAGGGGAAAAAACTGTAAAAGATTTGACAGTCAGGTTGCTGCCGGCCTGGGAACCCTGTTTTGTGCTTCTTCAAGAGAATGAGAGGTTGAAGCATCTATCTATTCGTCATATTGAAGAAGGATTACAACTTAAAATAACAAAGTTCCTGGAAATCTTCAAGTAGGGAATCAAACAGACCTAAGTCACAAACAAACAGATGCTTCTGAAGGATCCTAAAAAGGGGGGAAAAAACACAAACAAACGAAAGCAGCATCCATATGAGACCAACTTCCTTGGTCTAAAACACACAGAAAGAGTTAGTTGAAGAGAAGAACGAAGATGAAAGAGAAGGTTGCAACAGAAAGAGTTAATGGAACTTGTAAAAATGAAGTTGCAGAGCGGTGGCTGTGAGTGGGGTAATGATGACGTTTAAAACCAGAACGTCCTCCTCCTCCTCTTCCTCCTTTTCGCACAGTATAAGATGTCTCATTCTTCTCCAGTTTCATACTTCCATGCATTAATGTCTCTGTAATCGAACAGTGAACCAATGATAAAACAAACTCAGGAAAACAAAAAATAAAGGTTGAAGAGCCTAACTAGAAATGTTACCCCGAAATTCCTCGTGCACATTGCTGCTATGGTTTAAAGCTCTGCTTTCTGTCTGGAAATCTGAGGCTGAAATGAGAAGAAACAGCACAAGAATTGTTGGCATCATCTTCATCTTCTTTTAGGGTCCGAGGAGAAAACTGGGGAGTGTTGCCAGATGCCTATGCATAAATAGGCACAAAGGCTGGATCTAGTGTGACAGTAACAACTTAGAAGGTGTTTGGTTAAAATCAAATTATAGTTTGGATAATAGTTTTAGGTGAAATTTTTTTTAGAATAAATTTTGGAAGAATAGATTTTGTGAAAAAATAATTCTGATAAAATGAGAGTGTTTAGATCATTGTTATCATAAACACTTTTACATGTACAAATTATTAAAAAGGACATAAGTTAATATGATAATTATATAAAAGATCGATTTTATAATATGTTTCTATTTGAACTAATAAATTTGTTAATATGTTTTTTGCCAATCTAATAAATAATATATAAAAAAATGTAATTAATCAATAATTAATATGTGTATATGTATTTATAAAATATAAGACTAAATATGTTTTTAAAAAATGATTACTACTTTTTGCCAACAGAAAAATATTATTTTGTCTCAAAGATTTTAAACATGAAATTTCATAACATTTTTTCACAACTAGTTTATTTTTAACAAAATACTACTTCCAATCTTTAATATACAAGCTATTTTGCTATTCAATTTGTTCATAAACATAAAATCTTAATCCATTTTGTTTCTCATATTTATCTATTTTTTTTAAAGTAGTCATTGTGGTAGTTGTACATATTAAATATTTCATCAAATGGTATGTTTAGCCAATACACATGATTAGAAAGAGTATTTCAGGGAAGATAACACCTATTTATTACAAATAACTAACTTAACTAATTTTCTTATTCTACTCAAATTAGTTAACTAGTTCTTATATTAAAGATTAGAGATAGTATTAGAATGTGAAAAAAAAAAAAAAAGGACCACATTTTCAAAAAGCAACATTTTTTGTTTTTTATAAAACCATAGTTTAGGTGGGTCAAACCATGGTTTTGGAGCCAAATCATGGTTTCATAAAAATGTGAAATGTTTGATAACTTTTTGAGTTAAATCATGGTTTGGGCTCCAAAAATAATTTTGACAAGTTTACTTAACACCGTTTGAGTCCAAGGTTTTCCTAAAAATAGCATTAAGTTTTTGCCTTCTTTTGCTGCTAGTCTCTTCCAAGATATTGAAAACTTGACTCAAAAGGATTCAAGGGTTAGTGATCCAAAATTGGAAATCATGATTAAATATATTAAAATATTCATATATAATATTAAAAAAGTAATACTCCTCCGGTCCTTAATATAGGATCCAATTGTTAAATTGATTTTGATCATAAATATAAGACCCATTTATCATATTTATCAATTTTTTCTAAATTACCCCTATAGATACTCCTTCAACCATAATGAAGTAGAAGAGGAAGAGGAGGTATTAAGAAAGATGATTATGGTATTTTAGGAAAAATGTATCACATTTCTTATAATTAACTAACTTACTTAACTTCCTTAATCTAATCAAATTAGTTAAATAGGTCTTATAGTAAGGATAAGAGGAGTACCTAAATTAAAAAGATATTAATTTGTCATTGATTTTATAGTCTAATAGCATGAGAAATCTTTATAAGTGAATGGTCGTGAGCTTCATCCCGCTAATAAATGCAATCTTTTGCCATTGGTGTGCTTGCCCTCCCTAATGGAAAGAAAAAATAACTTCATGCTATTAATACCAGCCCTTTTAATTTTTTTTTTTTTTAAAAAGACACTCCATTAATTTATAAATAAACGGAATAGAGACAAGACAAACCACATGTAATTAAGGTCTAAAACTCTGTCCCCAGAGGAGTTAACATGGGAGATTAGTTCTTTCCCTTTTAAGGTCTAATACCAGCCCTTTTATTTATTTATTTTTAAAAAGATACTCCATTAATCGCATCATACGATTTTGATAATTTATCAGTTTCTTCTTTCCCTCTCTCACTACATCATTTTCTTCCTCACAACCTTCTTCATCTCGACTAAGGGATCAATTAGAGATCAGTAGATTGGTTCAAATCTCGTTTATAAGCTCAACTGTTAGCACTACTCCCCTACTCGTGGTTCTTTTTTTTTTTGGTGTTTTTTTTTTGGGGGATTCCCATTAAAGTCACACGTATACATGATTAATTATGAACATTCAAAGGAGGAATAATTATGACCGTTCAAATAGAATATAGACTGTACAGATCTGATAAGTTTATGGTACTGAAACTGGTTCCTATTTCTTATGTTCCAATAATAAACACTCATTCATTTCATCCCAACTAAACATGGATGGAAAGATCCATATGTTAGCAGATCATTAGATCCACCTCTCATTAGATCCACCCCGCAATTGTATTGGGCCAAGAGAGGTGGATCTAATGATCTGCTAACACCATTATACACACAAAAGAAGATAAACATGACCATATACTGAAACAGAGCAAAGCAAAGAAAATCAATCATTGTCGTTTCGAGGAATTGGTGTCCTGTGTTTCGCCAAATATAAAACCACCAGAACTCCCCAGACTGCAAATAAGACATAAACTGACGGCGTCTCATCATGGGAGAGGAGGAATGATATCAACACTGAACAGGCTAGAGAACCCGATATGACATCCCTTGTACACTTATGGATGGATCTGCTTATGAGAAAAGCCCACGTCCTAACAGAGTTTTCCTTCAGCGGCGACGAATCTCCGTAGTATCTCTCCACCGTACCAGCTAACTCTTCAATTAGCTTACCCAAACCCTCATGTGTGGGAATAGACCTGCATAAAAAAAGCATCATTACATTAATTAACAGTCAAGGTTGATGCAAATATACTTATTGTTAGCTTATTCAGTTACTGATTATGAACTACTGTTAAGTATGTGGCTGTAGGAACAATGAATTATACGGAATGAGACCAAAGGCCAACCTGTTTCTGTCACCAGAGCAATGCCATTCAATTAGACTAGAGATTCAAAGCCCTAAGAACTTAAGAATAAGATGGAAAAGGAAAAGATCAAGATATGACAAAGGAGGAGTGAGATGGGACACTGACCTCAAGAACTCTATGATGGATGAACAAGGAGAAGAAGGCATAGTCGGTGCCGCGTGGGCATAAATGATGAGTATTACTGGAGATATGATAGCCAAGAATGTTGCAGAGCTTGCCCCCTGTAATAGCAATGAGGGCAATAGCACTCCAAGCATGGTAAGTAACGTTGAGACGACAGGCCGAAACCTACAGAGCATAAGAAACCTTTCAGATTGTGAAGAATGGGTACCATCTGACCATGAGGTAAGTATGGTACGGTTGGGTTAGTTTCGCTCTAACAGATCAGCAGAAGGGGGAGGAAGCGATTGTGACTTGCCTGAAGGTGTTTGATGAGGAAGAAGGCATCTTGCTTTCAGATTTGATGCTTTGCGGAGGAGGAACTAACAGAGCTCGATCGGAGCACAATGACGTTCAATGTATGTGTTGCGACTTGCGAGCTGGGCGGAGAGGAAAAGGGTATATATCGAGATAGATAGGTGCGGGCCCCGCCGCAGACGACCTGGTGGGCAAAGCACTTTTTTGCTTTTGTTGGTGCCACCATGTCCACGTGGCACAATCTTAGGGAGGATGAAGTTTTGTGAGGGAGGATGGCGTGTCAGACGGGCCGCGCGTTTTGACTGTGGATTGTGGAAGTTCAAACATATTTTTAGTTTTTTTATTTTATATAAAATTTTATTTTGATTTTTTAATTTTAAAAAATAAATTTTTAGTTCTCTAATCATAAAACTATTAACAAAAAATAATGATATTGAATTCTTGAATACTGGTAAAACATTACTAAATGCTAACATATTAAATTTGATATTTAAAACAACTATGATTGTTGTAAAAAATTATCATTGAAAACTAACAATTTTAAGATTAAAGGATTAAAAGTATACTTTTTAAAGTTAAAGCGTTAAAATAAAACCTTATATAAAATTAAATGACTAAATGTAAACTTTAGCTTTTCATAAATTATAAAACATTTAAAAAATTGAAAAAACGAGATTAAAAATTAATCTCATGTATAAGTCACTTGTAGAATCTCCTAATAATCTCTCGAGGTTCTTGTGTTTTTACCTCCTACTTCTTTCATAGCCAAAATTGGATAATATGTTATTTCAGACATAAGTTTCCTGAGATGTTTAGATTGAATATGCTGATATAATGTTCTCTCTATTCCCCTTCCCCCGGGTTTTGTTGCCTTACTCTGCGTCCCGTCGCATGGTGCATATCATCCCACTTAGGACCAGTTTTGGTACTCATCACTTTGATGACATCATAAGCTCATCAAGTCTAGATCGTCTATATCTCATTTGGATGGTCCAGATTTGATTATTCTAATTAATTATCTTTAAATAGAAAAACTATTTTTTGAAAGGATGATAATTAAAATATTATCACTACTTTAGATTATATACATATTAAAATAATTATTTTGAATAAATAAAAATGAAAAAGAAATCAAATTTGGATCATCCAAATGAAATATAGATGGTCCAAATTTGATGAGCTTTCGGTATTCATCAAAGTGATGAGCACCGAAACTGGTTTTCATCCCAACTAATATTACAAGAACTGTCTTAAAAAAAAATATGAGAGACAAAATGAATTGAGATCATATATTTAGGATTAAAGTAAAAGTCAAACAAACTCTTATATTAAGTATTGGAGGTAATATAAGATATAAGTAACTAATTTATAAAGATTAATGAATTTAATTGAACTAATTAATTATAATAAATATGTGTTGACTTTCCTAAGCTATTTTGTATAGTCATGCGTATTGAAATTATTCTGGATAGAAATTTCTTACAATTAATAGAAAACTCCAACCAGTTTTTATATTAAAAAGAGGATGTAGTATATCAGCATTACATCTTCGCGTTGGACGTTTGATTGGTAGTTTCACATCAGCTTCATTGGTAGTTTCATTGCTGTGTGTGTGTCGAGATATATATATATATATATATATATATCAGTATCATAACTTCCATTGTATATATTCCCCGCCTTGGTAATTTTTGAAACCAATAGGAAAGGGTATGTACCGAAGGGGTCGCGAGGAGTGAGGCATTACCATGAGTGGGAAGTATTGGTGTAGAATTATCACCTCTACGTTCCACTCTGTGACAGGCCAGAGCTGTAACCCTACATAGAAATTCCTTGACCTGGATGGAATCTTTTTCCTGGATGATATGCCTGATCCCGGCCAAACCACAAACACCCCAACAAGAACTCTATGATGGTTGGAAACGGAAAAGAAGGCATTATCGCTCGTGCGGCGTTGGCATAGATGATCAGCTGATTTGTAAGTTTCAGGTAGGAAGTGACAAAAAGTTTCAAATAGAAAATAATAATTGCTCACTTGTTATTGGGATTGGGATTCAGATTTATTGTTAGTTATTTGGAAAAATTGCAATTAGGTCCCATTCAAGGGAATTAAATACAAAAAGATCCCTTCAAATCATGAAATTATTCTGAAATACCAAGACACTTTTTTGCAATAAATTTTATTTGTTTAATTACCGAATTATCCTTTTTCTTCTTTTTTTTTCTTTCTAAGTTTGCATTGATAACTTAAAAAGCAGTGGTTGACAACTTAGGGTATAAGAATTGAGAATTATCACGGCTGGTTTCAAAACACATTTTCTCAGCATATCACAAAATGTAAAGCATGAGTTATCAAACCAGCCGCGATAGTTGTCAATTCCTGCATCATAAGTTGTCAATTACTATTCTTTCAGTTGTCAATACAAACTTAGAAAAAAGAATAAGGGTAATTTGGTAATTAAACAAATAAAATTTATTGTAAAAAAGTCCCTTAAGACTTTAGAATAATTTCATGATTTCAAGGGATTTTTTTTATTTAATTCCCTTATGAAAGACCTAATTGCAAATCTCCCTAGTTTTTTTTGGGGTCAAAAACAGCCACCCATTGTAGTTCTATATCTTAGTTACAGGTCAGGCCCAAAAAATATCTTAGTTACAGTTTTTGGGATAGTGTTGATTTTTGAAAATTTGATTCATGTTTTTTATGTTTACCTTAGTTAGATATTCTCTCTTTTTTTTCCCCAATTATTCTTAAATGCAGGATTTATTCGTAGTTATTCATCTGTTTTGATTTATATAATTTGATTATTTGTAACTTTGTGTAAGAAAGTCGGAAAGAGAGGCCAGAGGGAGTTCTTGATTCCACCAAACCGACGTTTTTGGCGGTTTCATGTTTGGGTTTTTTTTTTCTTTTGCATGATTCTAACTTTTGTGGCTTTTTAACTCCAACTATATGTAAGATTAGGTTTTCACCAAAAAAAAAAAAAAAATCTAAGATGAGGCTGTGTAGCTTCCGCTCCAAAAGAACAAATATGAGAATACATGATAGTATAAGTGCCAAATGCTGCATAAATACGGAAAATACTCAAGAATCTCAGCTTTCCATGAGCATTTCAATTTCTAACAAAAAAACTTATTCGTATAAATACAGATGGGAAAAAAATGGTTCATTCTTATTTTCTTCTACATAAATAACCTGAGGGAATGAACGGAAGATACGATAGTCGCTCCACAAGGAAATGGATAAATAGCCAAACCAGCAACAGGAAAATGACGTGATATGAACGAACTAATGAGGATTCCTACACAACTCGAACAAACGGGAACCCCAACCACAGGATCCCTGATGGCCGCTTTCAAAGGACAGAGAACCCCTAACACAATTGCACTCTACAATTATACAATCTATCGGGTTTCGTCCTCAAGATTGCGGAAACCGTTGGTCAGGTCCTCATGAAGCTTCTTAAACTTGTCAACCAGAGCTGCTTCACCTTCTGCTGGATCCTCAAATTTCTGCGACCTGCGGAACAGATTCTGGCCTACTTTCAATAAAATGTTGAATTTAAGTAATCTTTTGTCTTGCAATAAGGTTACTTACACTAAACGGTAGAAGAGATCTCCCAAACGATGCTTGATGAGGGTGTATGTTATCTTTTGACCATCTGTACCAGCTGCCTTCTCCACTGCCTGAACATTCAGCCACCCACAGGTCAAGGGATCAGCCATTTGGATGCAATTTAATTAACCTAATGAAAATGCCTTTTCAAGCGAAAGTAATAGTTTTGACTGAGCTATGGACAATGTTGCGATACATATAGATATGATCATTCAGTTCCTCGACTCAAAATTCAGGGGAAGGACAAAGGAATAGAAATCAAACCATTAAAGAACCCGAACGCCTACACAATATAAATGGAAAATGGGTCACCCCATAATGGGCAATGGAGTGACACTTCATTTTGCTTTCAATTTTCTGATCAGTAATGGAAATCATGCCATTGCCTAATTAGTTGTTGGTAGCTAGAAAAATTACCTGATTTGCCAAATTGTAGAAATGGATAATGTTGCGCATCATCCAAACAGATTTATAGAAGGGGCAGAATTTGTCATATCTGTCAAGATCACATCAAAGGTATAAGACAAGTAACACTTAAAACCAGTTCCAGGACTCAAAGCATTTACAAAGTTAATCCCAAAAAATTAAGAAACATAAAACAGGGGCACTTACGGAGTAAAAGCATTCTGAGCAAGATAATCCTCTCTCAAAAGCTTTGCAGTTTCTAACGTGATCTTGTCTCCTTCAGCTAAAGCGTCCTTGCCTACAAGCTGCAGTGTTTTGCGCCAGGCCACAATATTAGATGAAAACAAACCGCTTCAGTTGACTACTTAAAAAACACAAAAGGATTCCAGACAAGTATAGCCAGAACAACAGAAGGCCATCTAATGTTTATTAAAAAAAAAAAAAAGAAGGCCATATAATGATTTCAAGTTCCATTCATTACCATATTACTATTGTTAAAAGGTCAACTAACAGACTGAACTGCATAACAGTCTGTTCTCATGTTATGATGCCTCTTCTTCGGTTTTGACATGTCAAAATCACTTATTTGTTATTTTGAAATTCAACAAGTATTTTTGTCATTTTCCCATTTTTAATTTGTTATGATAGTTTATGATAGTAGAGTCTTGTAATACTTTATCAATTCAAATTCAAGAGATAGAACTAATAATGTAGCATACCTGGACAATTTCATTGAGGTCATCTTCTCTCTGTAGCACTTCACGAGCCTTTGTCCTAATGTTTATGAAATCTGGATCAAATTGCTCATAGAAGGATTCCAATGCCTGGAGGAACCAGTACAAAAATTAGTAAAAGAAGGTGTAGAATCAACAGTTGTCGCAAATGAAGAAGGCTAGACAGTGAAGGATGAGTATAAAAAATTACGCAATAGATCTAAGTACATACACCAGCATACTTCGAATAGGAAATCAGCCAGTTCACAGAAGGAAAATGCTTCCTCTGGGCAAGCTTTTTGTCCAAACCCCAGAAAACCTGCCAAATAGAAAAATCAACTCATATAATGATCGAATAGGTTAAGGAAGAATAAACAGCAGAAAAATCTGCAGAAATTGTCACTTATTGCCTAGATTTTTTTTTTGGCCAAAAACTTGTGCCTAAATTGGGTTGTAGAATTTATGGGAATCAGCAAAGATACTCTGATACGCCTTTGTAATATTGACAGGTGTAGAGGGGAAAGAGAAGGGGAAGAAGAGAGAATAAAGAGACTTGAGAGAGAGAGCAGAGCAGAGAGAACAAGGAAATTAGGAATGGAATAAAGCAAACTGTATTATTCAAACGATAACAACACAAATACAAATGGCAAAATAAGTCCGTATTTATATGCAGAATTCTAATGGCTATTAACTGACAGCTAAACTATTTCTTAACTACCCCTCTTAAAATCCCTAATTCCGTTATTATTATTCCATAACATACTCTCAGGCAATCTTGCTTCCCCAGTAGTTACTCCATTTTGATAAGCACAGTTGAAAGTATTGTGTTACCTGAACTATGCTAAGGGTTGCAGATGTCACAGGATCTGAGAAATCTCCTCCTGGTGGAGAAACGGCACCAACAATTGTGACACTACCAGTACGTTCGGGTCCTCCAAGGCATTTTACTTTTCCAGCACGTTCATAGAAAGAAGCTAAACGTGCAGCGAGGTAAGCAGGATATCCACTATCTGCAGGCATTTCTGCCTGAGTAAGACAAAAATAACTAAAGTTAGCTATGCAAGTTGAGGCAACAACAGATGAATCTTATAACAGCATACTAATCATTGTCCATCATTTCCACGTCTCATGCCAAATTACACGTGTACAATATAATGAAATCATTCAAGAGAGACAATAAAAAGAAGGAAAATAAAAGTCTATTTTGTGAGAATTAGGCCAAAATAGTCGCCACACAACTTAAAATGCTCACCAGCCGTCCAGAGATTTCACGCAATGCTTCTGCCCATCTAGATGTTGAATCTGCCATCATACTGACATTGTAACCCATATCTCTAAAATACTCAGCAAGAGTGATTCCTGAGATTCCAAAACACAGCACAGTCACAATAGAACTCACATAGTTCATTCTTTTCCAATGAACGGCTTTAGCTACAACTTAACCTATTTCAAATAACAGAATTTACAGAGACATTAAATACATACATCAACCAATTAGCATTTGAAAATAACAAATCTAAGTTATTTTCTATCTCAGTACTGTCCAATAGGTATAATTTCATTCTCATTAGTAAATACAGGTTATCGTCCATTACCACTTCTAAGCATAGTAAGTAGAATACCATATTGTTTGAAGATAGGGCAGAGTAACAGTTAGCATATAATATATAAGACCAGATAAAATCGTAAGATATGACTTCAGTTCAGGTAAATAATATAGGGATAAGACAGTAGAATATCAATGTGCGGAATACAACACTCCTATATTTCTTTTGGAGATAAAGGATCTTCCTCGCTTTGGACATGTAAGGACAGGGCAAGAAGTTCACAGCAGTACTAGGACATGAACAGGAAAACTCTACCGATTACAGCACCAAACTAACTTTACATGCCAAGTAAGTGTTATAATTACAGCAAAGAATTAGCAAGGGAAGAAAGCTCAAAAACATAATGACAAGCTAGAATCAAAGAGGCTAGAAGGAACCTGTATAAATTGAAGCCTCACGAGCAGCCACAGGCATGTTTGAAGTGTTGGCCACTAGTGTTGTTCGCTTCATAACAGATTCTTCCCGGCCATCAGGTAATGTCATTGTAAGTTGTGGAAAATCCATCAAGACCTGAACAATCATTAATTATTTTTATTACACTTTCAATGAAAAATCAGTAGATAGCTCAACCAACTGCAAAGCAATAAGCACAAGTTTAATTTCCAGTAAATGTAAATAAGAACTAAGAAGCAAACATACCTCTGCCATTTCATTTCCACGTTCCCCACAACCAACATAAACAACCGTATCAGAGTTGGAATACTGCAGAAAATTAAAAAATCTCAATAAAATAAGGAAAGCATTCCAATATTACATAATCATGCCTTGACCAGTCAAATGACGTTCACCTTTGAAAGAGCCTGACTAATGACAGTTTTACCACAACCAAAGGCTCCAGGAATTGCACAAGTCCCACCAAGAACAGAAGGAAAAAGAGCATCAAGAACACGCTGATAAAAAGATGTTGTCAGACAAGAACCTATCGGAATTAGTTCATGGAGAAGACAATTGCTACCAATTAAGCATTACCTGGCCCGTAAGCAGAGGAGTGTCAGCAGCTAGTTTTGATGCAACCGGCCTTGGAGTACGTACAGGCCATGTCTACAAATGGGAAAAGTACAAGAAAATTAAGAAAATCTTTTGTAATGAATGATAAACAAAAGAAAACAAAGTCACTTCAACAACAAAGTAACCAGAAAATAAAAACCAAGAAACCTGAAGCATTGTGAACTGTTTTTTGACACCTTGAAACTCAAGCTCCAACACTGTATCCTGCAAAAACATATAAAGGTCTAAAATCACATACTGCAACAAAAATAGAGTAGTTCCTGAACAAATAAAAGACAGAATTGAATTAAAGAATCATGGTAATCCCGCTATATCACAATATTATAAAATGGAGACAAGCTACAAAAGTAACTGTTAGAAACAACTCTAAAACTTGAAGTAGTAATAACTGAGCAAATAATAATCTTGGAACAGAAAGTAAGCTGGAGATTCAGAGGCAAATAAGAACAAATTGAAAACCTTCAAGGCTAAAACTAGAAGTAGTAATAGCTTGCCAAAGGATGATCTTGGAATTGAAAATAAGTTGGAGATTCAAAGGCAAATAAGAAAAATGACAAACCTTCAGGGAATATTGACCTGCTGGTGCAACGTACGTTATTTTTCCCATTGCATAAGGAGGAAGTGCAATGTGGTGTTGCATTAAACTGTTCTCAAAAACCGTCTGCAATAAGAATTGTTTCCAAGATGCTTTAGAAGATTAAATAGGAGCCCTTGACAAACTAATCTAATCCAGTATAAAACGTACAGCATATAAATCTCCACCAGTCAAAAGGTCCCCTTCACCTGCCACATTAAAACTTGAATCTCAGAAAAAGTGGGGAATCA
Source organism: Neltuma alba (assembly GCF_004799145.2). Lineage (NCBI taxonomy): Eukaryota > Viridiplantae > Streptophyta > Magnoliopsida > Fabales > Fabaceae > Neltuma > Neltuma alba. The sequence goes on from NW_021633811.1 coordinate 70,579, forward strand.
GAAGAGGGAGGAAGAGGTGGTTACAATTTAAAAAAATAAAATAAAATAAAATCCTTTCCATTTAGATCAAGAATTATGCTTTTATAGTTACCGATTTTTTTAGGCTGAAACTCCCAGAGTGTATCTTTATCAAGTGCCGGAACAGAGATACCACGAGGAATGTAGACATCACCAGATCTTTTAGCAATAGTTTTCAAAGGCCTCTGTTTAGATCAAAATTCAGAAAACTATAGATTCGGAAGAACAGATTAATCCAATATTGCAATCCACGAAAGAAAACAAATCTTAAAATACTGAATAATTTAACAACTAAAGTATGAAAGAAGATAATATTCCAAATAGAAGAAAGGCAAACCTGAATTCCATCAAAAATATTTCCCAATATTCCAGGCCCCAACTCCACTGATAAAGGCTGTTATATAATATACTAGTTATCAACTGAGGCGGGCAACAATGTCTCTAAACAACCAAGAAAATGGATATATCAGATCTCACCTTGTGTGTCCGTAGGACAGGATCATTTACCATTAAGCCAGCCGTTTCCTCATAAACTGGAATTGTAAAGAAACAAGTATTCCCTTGTCAGAAACTTCAGTAAAAATAAGGAAATTCTTATATGCTCAATAAGGGCATATCATAGCTGGCAAATTGACCCTTGTTATTGGGAAAAATAATTATTCACAACAGTATGCTGGCACAATGAAGTGCAGCTAAAATCCTTTTGATTTTACATCTGCAATGAAGGGCATAAACGTTTGAGACCTTGGATAGTAGCAGAATCCCCTTCTAAACGAATAATTTCACCAATGAGATTATCCCGACCAACACGCACTAGTTCATCCATGGCAGCCCCAACCATGCCATCTGCAACCACCACTGGTCCTGATACCTGCGGCAGTAATGGAAAGCATAATGACACAACTTTAGCATCCGTGGCAATTACGTTAGAGTTTCCAGCCAAACAGTTTAATGAAAATATAAGATCAAAGGGACCGTTGACACCAGGGATATAACTGCAACAAGGATCGGAGCAACTTAACATCCATTCTGATCCTCAATGAAGCAAAAATAAACTTGTACCAAGACATGATGAGTTTACAACAGCGTAACACCCAATGGTCTCCCCTTTTGTCACATAAAACCGCAAACGATGAACATGCTCTAAATTAGAGAAATTCAAATTCAGAATAAATTCGGATGTTTTGATACTAAACTGCCCATATCAACCCGTTAAACAGCTCAATTCGCAAATTCCAACTAATGAAATGACCACAAAGTCCCGAAGCAGAGGATGAGTAAGTGCATTAATCCCGCCTTCGACAAACTCAACACCAGTAACCAAACCGCACAACTCGATCCAATGATCAAAACTCAATGCACATATTACACTTGAAACTAGATTTAAAACAATAAAATACACGGGTGAAACTAAATCCAGATGAGCCAGATTCTATACGAACACACCAATTAAATAGGGAAAGAAAAAAGACAATTGATCGAGGAGCAGAGCATACTTTACGAACGTAACCATATTCGCTCTCCTTCTCAGAATCTTCGAAGGTGGTCAAACGACCTCCGTAAACAGCCGGCATTATGAAGGAGATATCAGAACGGACACCAGAAAATCGAGAAGTAGAGAGCGTTGCTGAATCTGGACTTGAATTTGAAGATCTGTGGCGTTGCACCAAAAAGAACAGATCAAATCCAAAACCCCGGGGTTTGGATCAATCACTCAACAGAAGAGACCGGAAGAGAAGAAGTTTGAGTGAGTCAGGGAGACACGACACACGGAGAAGGAAGGAGAACGTGAAACTGCGAGTGGCAAATATGTGATGGCGACGGTCAGTTGGTGAGGGATGTTCGGGTGCGGAGAGGCGTACGGTAAATGCTCATTTGTCGTCATCTTATTAATTTTTTTTGGCTTCCTGTCATGTCTGTCGCCCTCTTAATTAACCCCTTCACATCTTCCCAAGTCTAGTCCCCCCACAATTTCATGATTGATTTTTTTTGTTTCATAAAGTTGAAATTGTTTTATAATTTTACTTAATTTTTAATTATATTTTTGTAATCTATTATTACGCTTTTACAATTTTCTTAATTATGAATATTAATTGTCTGTTTATATAATTATGCAACGTGGGTGCAAATTAATTTGCCACAAAATATAAAATAAAAATTTTAAAAAAATAAAATATGAAATAAAACTTATTTATTATCAACATAAAAATAAAAAATTATGCTTGTCGGCCAAAAAATTAAAAAATTATGCTTACAATTATCTCCTTATATCTATATATAATCTGTAATTTGGTTGATTTTGATTTTATTTATATCTACGTAGTGAGGTGTATGCTGAATAAAAGTCATATAATTAGTTACACACGTCATTTCTCTCTTTCGACTTAACAAATTATAAATAAAAAATTAAGAAAATAGGACAAAATTAGTAATATAAAAATTAAAAATTTTTAGTAAAGGTAAGTTGATTAAATATTATAAAAAATATAGATAATATAGATAGGGAAGAAAAATTTAGGAACAAATTTCTTATTGACAGAATTAATTGCAAATGGTCCCTCAATTGATATATTGCAAAAGAAAAGATAAATTTACATAAAAACAAGTTAAGTTACACACACAAAAAATGATTTGTACAAAATATTATTTGGACATAAAAAGAATATAAAAGGATGAATTGCACATAAGAAAAGTTTAATTATACAAAGAGAAGATAATTATATTAAAGGGAAGTTAAATTTTACAAAGTTCTTAGAAGCCACTTGCTTATTAATTTCTCAAATTTATCCCAATTTTCCCATATACGTAGATTTTATCTACTACCTTAAATACTTCATATGTTACTTCCTCAATAATTTTTTTTTTTGGGTGAATTACTTCCTCAATAATTAGAGAAAGAAGGAAACCTTTTGGAGTAAATAAAACAATTTCGTCTTCCTTAATTTTTGAAAAATTTAATTTCTCCCCTTGCTTAACCCCTCAAATTCAAGTTACATCTTCTCAGTCATGTTATTTGTTCGTGAAACACTATTTATAATTTTTCAATTCAAAATAGTTTTATTGTATATAGAAAAATATTAAAAGAAAATATACAAGGTTTCAATTCATTTATTTTGTACTTTTTGACAATCGAATCATGTGGGTCTAGGAGGATATTGGACCCCCCATGTGATGAAAATGGATCTTTTAAATTTTAATCTAGTAAGATTAAATAGGTCAAAGTATAATACGCAACCTTAATTAGGTTTTTTCTTTTAACAACCATTTGATGCTACTGACTGATTTGGATTTGGATTTGGATTTGGGTATTGTTGGTTTCTCTCACGGTGTTTTATTGATTCAGAGCTTGTTTGGGATTATAAATAGACACCCTAAAAGCACTTATTTACATGATTTAAAATAAAACTTTTTTTTACATTCTTAATTTTTATTTTGTAAATCATAATTCAAAAAACTGCTTTTGAAAAATCTTATCTTTAATCCAAATAAGCACTCAGAGAATCTGAACTAAATATTACTTTCGGGCCCCTAATCCCTTCATCTCAATTGTTGGTAGTTCTCAAAATATTTTAATACTCATATTTGTATATGTAAGTCATTTATAAGAAATGGATAATCCTTTCTAAAGATCATTTTGCATAAAAAGATGGATTATTAATGACTTTTTTAATAATTTTACCTCTTTACAATTGTCTATGCAGGTTGTGAGGTTAATATATAACTGTAAGAATACTTTTAAAGAGGATGCATTTAACAAGGGTAAATTGGGAATTTTCTTTTCTTTTTCAAACAATATCAATGACTTAGCCCTTTTTTTTGGGTGAGATAGTTAGAAAATACTTATAAATAGGATAGAATGGCCAACGACTTTGTAAACTAATAGCATAATGTTTTCCTATAAGGGAAGATTATATATTCAATCCTGCCTGAGGTTATTAGTGCCTCTCCTTTAAATTTAAAAAACAAATAGTACGAAAAGAATGGAGTATACATTAAACATAAGAATTTAATTTTAGAAGATATTTTTTGAGATTTATGAAATTTAACATTTATTGTTTCAAATCTTGAATTGCACAATTAGTAATTAGATTTTGCCAACTTACAAAAATCATATTAAGTGCATTTAATTAAGGTGTATTAACATTCACAACATTAAATTTAGGCGATTAGGAAGAAATTTGACCCGTCCTATATAAGGTGAGTTTCACTCAAGAACCTTTCAACGTGAGTTTCACTTTTCATAAAAACTCTAATTTACCACATTCGAGATTTTGAGTGGAAGATTCCACTCAAAAATCAAAGTAGAGCGTCACCTTTCATAAAAAAGTGTTGATTCACCATACTCAAACTCATAACTAGAGTTTGAGCTTTACAATTTTGGAGATAATCTTGTTCCTGCCTCATACAGTTCTCTTTGACAAGTTCTTTTGTTTTCAAATTTTGTTAATCATTTTTCTTATTAAAAAAGATCATGCAAATGGTTTTAATATTATGTTCTAACTAAATAAACATTCTGTGATATCTTCACCGTTCAAAAAACTCTAATTCATCACAATTAAGACATTAGTTAAGAATTGAAGTATCAAGATTATGTATGTTAACGATCCCAGATATTATTTGTTTTTCCATGTCGTACATTTTCTTTCAGTTGTTTTATTTAGTAGTTGTTCATTGTTTTGTAATTATAAGCTTTAGTGAGAAGCTTATAAAAAACTCGCGTGAGGGTTTTATAATTAGTTTCAACTTGTGGCTGGTGAGCAGGCTAATGCGTGGAACTGTGGAAGGAGTACCCTACTCTTTGGTCGTTAGCTTTCGTTTTGTACCTTTTGGATTTTGGGTTTTTTTTTTTTTTATTGTTTGAAATGATTAGCATGCTGATGTGTGCACATCATGAGAGTGATCTCAGGGGCCCAGGAAGTTATTATGGGGAAACAGGTCAATAACTAGATTTCAAAGAAAAAGTGGGGTTTTAACAGTTTCTGATGTTGGGTATTCTTTTGAAATGGGAGAGTTTCATATACATAATGACATTTTTATTTGCAAAATTTAGCTCTTCATTTATTGGTCTCCGAGCTTTTAAAATATTCAACCAAAATCATAGTGCTTCTTGAACCCATTCTGAGTTCTTATACTTTACACTAATTTTGATTTTAGTTCTTACAGATAAATTATATCAACCCTAGTTAGTCCACATCAACCTACTTGCTGCTGTTAATTGATTTAGGTCAAATCTAAATATGTGGATGGAATAAAGTATAGGATGAAAAATAATTAAAAAAAAAGGATTAAAAACAAAAATCATTAAAAAAAAAAGAGGGAGCTTGAGTAGATTTGACTCAATTAAACAAAAATATCTTCTTCTTTTTTAATCTCATAAAGTCTCATCTTTCCAAGATTTATATCCCACCCATAATAAATAGGTGGTTTCAAAATTTGGTCTTTGACCAATGACCAGATCCTTTTTTCAATTTTTTCAGGTAAAAAATTTCTTTGATTAGAAAAAGGATAGATAATATTTATAAAAAAAAGGATAGATAATTGAGATTTCCTATTTTTCTAAAATTACATCCCAGTCTCTAAAAATCATTAAAATATACTCCTCTTATTTCTATTATAAGACACATTCAACCATTTCATTAGAATTAAGAAGAGGTGATTAAGTCATTAAATATATTTAAAATTAATTTTTTTTTAATTTCTTCATATTTAAAACCATAAATTACTTCTTACTAAGTGAGAAAATGAATTGTATCAAATTTCAAATAGGGTTAATAAATAAATAGTGTAATTTTTATCTTTCACAAATATTTTCAATTTTAATGTCTTTGAATGTGCAATATCTAATGTGAGTCCTTGCCGCGTACGACAATCATAATGTCATGCTCCGCCCAAAAAACCGCTTTAATCTGATTAATTAATAAATAGCAGGAGTTTGGGAAAATGGTCTGAATGAGACTGACTTTTGTATGAATTAATAATAATGATGACGACGACGACGATGCCAGCTTGTTTTATTGAATCATTGCCCGTACCATAATGAAATGTTTCCGGGTAGCCCGTAAAATTACCGAGATACACGGACACACGATAGAATTTAAAATTTACTACATAAATTTTAAAATTATTTAAGAATAATTTATTTTTAAAATTTAAGGGAAAAAACAGAGCCTAGATGAGATATTAGCTTGCTTACTTGAAGTCTTTTCATTACTTTTTTATTTTGCCATTCAAAGTCTTTTCATTACTTTTTTATTTCGCCATTCAAAGCTCTTTCATTACTAGTAGTATAGGGTTGAATGAAAGAGACTTGAGCAGAAAGAGTTTGAGTACTACAAGTAAAAGGTTAAATTATATAAAAAAATTAGAATAATTGAGAATAAATCCCTTATTAAAAATTTAATCAAGAAATGGTCCTAGAATGATTTATTATACAAGGGACGATAAGTTGTACGCAATGGAGATTATAAGTTCCACAAAAAAAAGATAGTTTAAGTCCTTGGTATGAATGAGTATACAAGCAGGACTTTAGAAACAAGAGATTAATACTATTTCTTTTTTCTTTTCTTTTGGGGCTGTTTGTACATACTCTGTTTTATTAATATTAGTTCACCATTCAAAAAAAAAAGAAAACAAAGAAAGATAGTTTACACAAAATATTATTTGAATATAAAAGACTAATTTACATATAGAGAAGATGACTTGTATATAAGAAAAGTTCAGCTGTACAAAGAGAAGTTGGATTGCACATTGCATGAGGATAAATTATTGCACACAAGGAAGATGGATTACACAAAGGAAGTTAAATTGGACACAATGAAAGTTGGGTCACGCAAAGTTCTTGAAGACTTTTTGCCAATTAATTTCTGATTTTCAATTTTTCCTCAAATTTTTTGAAATTTATAATATATATAAATAACGTTTTAGTTTTTTGAAATTTTACGATAAACCGTTCTGAGAATTTTATATTTATACATTGCTATTAGTTTTGTTCATTATTTATATCTAAATAACTTAAGAGTTTATAGGATTCATCTGCCTATGACTCAAAATTTGAGTGACTTATGTGTATAAAAAAATATAAGTTTAAGATGGTATAAAATTAATAGTTTGAAATTCTTTGCATAAATTTTAAAAGTTTAGGAGGATTTATTATTATATTCTAAAGGGTTTTAACTTTAAATTTTATGGAATTTTCATGAAATTTAGCCCAAACAAAAATTGGGAATTTTCTTTTCTTTTTCAAACAATATCAGTGACTTAGCTTTTTTTTTTGGGTGAGATAGATAGAAAATACTTATAAATAAGATAGAATGGCCAATAACTTTATAGCCTAATAGCATAATATTTTTCTATAAGGGAAGATTATATATTCAATCCTTCCGAGATTATTAGTGCCTCCCTTTTAAATTTAAAAAATAAATAGGACGGAAAGAATGGAGTATGCATCAAACACAAGAATTTGATTTTAAAAGATATTTTTTGAGATTCATGAAATTTAACATTTATTGTTTCCAATCTTGAATTACACCATTAGTAATTAGATTTTGCCAACTTACAAAAATCATATTAAGCACATTTAATTGAGATACATTAACATTCACAACATTAAATTTAGGCGGTTGGAAAGAAACTTGACTCGTCTTATATAAGGTGAGTTTCACTTAAAAACCTTTCAGTGTGAGTTTTACTTTTCAGGAAAAGTCTAATTCACCACATCTGAGATTTTGGGAGAAAGATTTTACTCAAAAATCAAGCAACGTGAGTGTCGCCTTTCATAAAAAAAAAAAAAGTGTTGATTCACCACATTCAAGCTCATAACTAGGGTTTGAGCTTTGCAATTTTAGAGATAATCCTTGTTCCTACCTGGTATAGTTCTCTTTAATAAGTGCTTTTGTTTTTAAATTTGTTAATCATTTTCTTATTTAAAAGGACCATGCAAATGGTTTTAATGTGATGTTCTAACTAAATAGGTATTTTGTGCCATCTTCACTATTCAAAAAACTCTAATTCATCACAATTAAGGCACCAGTTAAAAATTAAATCATCGAGATCATTCATGTCGACAATCCCAGATATTATGTAGTCTTCTTTATTTGTTTTTTCATATAGTACATATTCTTTCAATTGTTTTATTTAGTGGTTGTTCATTGTTTTACAATAATAAGCTTTAGCGAGAAGCTTGTAAAAAGCTTGGGTGAGGGTTTTATAATTAGTTTCGACTTGTGGCTGGTGAGCAAGCTAATAGGTGGAAGGAGTAAGCTACTCTTTGGTCGTTAGCTTTCGTTTTGTACCTTTGGATTTTGGTTTTTCTTTTTTTTCCCCCTTGATTGAAATGGTTAGCATGTTGCTGTGCGCACATCATGAGAGGGATCTCAGGGGTCCAGGAAGTTATCATGGGAAAGCAGGTCGATAACTAGATTTCTTAATATGGATTGTTGCTTTATTTGGTTACTGAGAAGATTGACTAAAGAAAGAAAATAGGTGGGGTTTTAACAATTTCTGTAAGATTTAGCATTTTTATTTGTAGCCTAATACCATAATGTTTTCCTATAAGGAAAGATTATATATTCAATCCTGCCTGAGGTTATTAGTACTTCCCTTTTAAAAAATACTCCCTCCGTTCCTTATTATAAGAGACATTTGATGCTTATAATATGTTCCTAAATATAAGAGACACTTAAAAGTTGTCTCTACTTTTTTGTGTTAATTTCCTATTTTACCCATATTTATTGTCTCCAACTAACACTCTCTCTCCTTTCCACTTCTCTTTCTTTTAAGAATTTACTATTGTTCTCTCTCATGCTCTCTCTCCTTATTAATGAGGGTATTTTTGGAAAAAAAATTATACTTTTTACATATTAATTGTTCTTAACTAATTTTAACTGTTTTTTTGATCAACGTAATTCGGTTATTCGTCTCTTATAATAAGGAACGGAGGGAGTAAATAGGATGGAAAGAATGGAGTACACATCAAGCATAAGAATTTAGTTTTAAAAGATATTTTTTGAGATTCATGAAATTTAACATTTATTGTTTAGATCTTGAATTACACCATCAGTAATTAAATTTTGCCAACTTACAATAATCATATTAAGTGCATTTAAGTAAGATGCATTAATATTCATAACATTAAATTTAGGTGGTTGGAAAGAAACTTGACTCGCCCCAGATAAATTATGGGTGTGTTTGGATTAGCGGTAGAGAAGTAACCTTTTTGCAATCTGAAATTTACAAAAGTCAGATTGGGTAGAAGTCAAGAAGTATAAAGTGATTTATGTTTGGATTGGTTTTTACAAAGAAGTCAGTTTAAGTAGCTAAAACTTGTTTAGATGAGTAATGAAAAAGTAAGTTTAGATATAAAATGACTGAAAAAGACATAAATTTTATTAAATGACATATATATATTATGTACATAATGTGAAAATTTTAAGAGAAATATTAAAATTAACAAATTATAAAAATAAAAATAGTTCTAAGGTACTTAATTAGATATGTTTAATGGATAAAAAATGTATATAAATTTTAAATAATAAAAATAAATACAATGATGCAAATATATTTGAATAATCCCTTGAGATTAGAGATATTTGGACTAACTTATCTGAATATAAGATTTTAGATAATGAAATAACAAACAAAAAGATACCTTAACAGAAAATAAAGAAGGTTTTGGCTTTTTTTTTAACCCCAAAATCTCTAATCAATTCTCCTCACTCCACCGCCTGCCTTCTCCACCCCTCCCCAACCTTGCCTCTGTCAATTCGTCCTTGATGGCAGCAACAATAATCATTCACAGCCTCTCCCCACCTCAGCGTCTCAAAATCCCTCTCAAACCTCAGCGTCTTATAATTTCACAGACCCACCACTGTATCTCTGAGATTCTTTTGCTTCTTCTCTGGGGAAGAAAAACAGAGCATCTCATAATCATTCACAGAAAAAGGTTTGTTAATTTTCATCCTGTCCTTGGGTAGAAGGGACTCTTGGGTAGGTAACAAATTTAAGGGGCTCATGATGTTGCTGCACCGTGATGCACTGGAAAAGCTACTTTTTGTGGCTTCTGCTTCACTGTGCGATAGATGAGAAAAGGGCTTCTTAGACAATCGTGGATCCAAACAAGAGAAATAGTCAGAAGTTGTTTTTTGCGGTGTAGAAGTTACTTTTGGGGTCACTAACGTGATCCTAAACACACCCTATATCAACCCTAGTTGGTCCACATCAACCTAGTTACTGCTGTTAATTGATTAAGGTCAAATCTAAGTATTTGGATGGAATAAAGTACAGGATGAAAAATAACCAAAAAAATAAGGATCAAGAACAAAACTCATTGAAAAAAAATGGGAGCTTGAGTAGATTTGACTCAATTAAACAAAAATATCTTTTTTTTTTAATCTCATAAATTCTCATCTTTACAAGATTTATATCCCACCCATAATAAATAGGTGGTTTGAAAATTTGGTCTTTGATCAATGACCAAATCCTTTTTTTAATTTTTTCAGGTAAAAAATTTCTTTGATTAGAAAAAGGATGGATAATATTTATAAAAAAATGATAGATAATTGAGATTTTCTATTTTTCTAAAATTACATCCCAGTCTCTAAAAATCATTAAAATATACTCCTCTTATTTCTATTATAAGACACATTCAACCATTTCATTAGAATTAAGAAGAGGTGATTAAGTCATTAAATATATTTAAAATTAATTTTTTTTAATTTCCTCATATTTAAAACCATAAATTACTTCTTACTAAGTGAGAAAATGAATTGTATCAAATTTTAAATAGGGTTCATAAATAAATAGTGTAATTTTTATCTTTCACAAATATTTTCAATTTTAATGTCTTTGAATGTGTAATATCTAATGTGATGCCATGTACGACAATCATAATGTCATGCTCCGCCGAAAAAACCGCTTTAATCTGATTAATTAATAAATAGCAGGAGTTTGGGAAAATGGTCTGAATGAGACTGACTTTGGTATGAATTAATAATAATGATGATGACGACGACGATGCCAGCTTGTTTTATTGAATCATTGCCCGTACCATAATGAAATGTTTCCGGGTAGCCCATAAAATTAGCGAGATACACGGACTCATGATAGAATTTAAAATTTATTACTCCTCCGGTCCTAATTATAAGACCCAATTGACTTATTTGAGGAGATGAAAGAAGTAAGTTAAGTTGGTTATTTATAATAAATAAATGTTGTCATTCCTAAAATATCCTTGCTAATTAAGTATATTGGCTAAAACTATCATTATTAGAAGGATTATCTTGGAAAAAAATGCATAAATATAAGAGACAAAATGAATTGGGGTCTTATAATTAGGACCAAATAAAAAGTCAAATGGAGTCTTATAATAAGGACTGGAGGAGTATATAAATTTTAAAATTATTTAAGAATAATTTATTTTTAAAATTTAGTGGAAAAAACAGAGCCTAAATGAGATACTAGCTTGCTTAGTTAAAGTTTTTTCATTAAATTTTTATTTTGCCATTCAACGTTGTTTTTTCATTACTAGTAGTATAGGGTTGAATGAAAGAGACCTGTGCAGAAAGACTTTGAATACTATAAGTAAAAGGCTGAATTATATAAAAATTTAGAATAATTGAGAATAAATCTCTTATTAAAAATTTAATTGGGAAATAGTCCTAAAATGATGGACTATGTAAGGAAAGATAAATTGCATATAATAGAAATTATAAGTTGCACAAAAGGAAGATAGTTTGCACAAAATATTATTTAAACGTAAAAGACTAATTTACATATACGAAAGATGACTTGTATACAAAAAAAGTTCAATTGTACAAAGAGAAGTTGAGTTGCACGTCACAAGAAAAAAAATTATCACACACAAGAAAGATGGATTACACATAAAAGAAGTTAAATTGCATACAATGAAAGTTGAGTTATACAAAGTTCTTGAAGACAATTTGCCAATTAATTTCTTGATGAGAGACTTATCTTCAATTTTTTCTAAAATTTTTTGAAATTTATATTATATGTAATAACGTTTTAGTTTTTGAAATTTTACAATAAATCGTTCTGAGACTTTTATATTTATATAAATAACTCTCATACTGTTAGTTTTGTTCATTATTTATATGTAAATAATTTAAAAGTTTACAGGATTCATCTGCCTATGACTCAAAATTTGAGTGAGTTATGTGTATGAAAAAATTTGTTTTTTTCATACATTTAAGATGATATTCCTCCGATCCTAAATATAAGACATTTATATACACTAGTATAAGAGTCTTATATTTAGAACTGAAAGAATATAAAATTAATAATTTAAAATTATTTGCATAAATTTTAAAAGTTTAGGAGGATTTATTACTATATTCTAAAGGTTAAGGATACTATTTGTACATGGTTTTAAGTTTAAAGTTTAAGGAATTGTTATGAAATTTAGCCCAAACAAAAATATTCAATTATCTTCGAAGCTTATTTTAATTTTAATTGAGCCGAACAAAATTTAAATTTAATATAACAATAACAGATATTAGATAATTTTGTGTGTATGTGTGTAAAGTTCTTCGTTCCTCTCAGTTTGCGTATATTGAAGATTCATTCATATGTTGTACTACCTCTGCTCCTAATTATAAAAGCCAGTTGACTAATTTAAAGAGATGAAAAAAATAAATTGAGTTAGTTATTTGTCTTACATAGGTGTTATATTTTCTAAAATATTATTACTAATTAAGTGTATTGAATAGAATTATTATTATTAGAAGGAATACTTTAAAAAAAAAATAAATATAAAAGACAAAACAAATTAAAATTTTATATTTAGAACCAAAATAAAAAACAAATAAAATTTTATACCAAAGATTAGAAGTAATATATGTGTGAGATCTAAACCCTCGAGGCTGACCCGTGAGACGCGTGCTTTCCTATCTTTGTAATATAAAACCTGGACCACTTTGCTGGAGCCTGCTCAGCGTGGAGGGCATAAGTTACTTTTCACGTTTAAAAAATCTGTGACGGTTGAGTTGACAACTGAGCAATCTGATTTTTACGTAAAAAACTACAATAAACTATAAATAAAAATTAACTACTTATAATTTAAGACTTATAGTTTATGGATTTTAAAACATGAAGAGGGAAAAAGTTAAAAAATTTATTACCATTTCTGGTTCTTATTAGAAGCCTAAAATAACTAATTTGTAAATAATAAAAAATTAGTTAAAATTAATTAAAAGTAATAAATAAGTTAGAAATATATATTTTTTTCAAATATGCTCCTAGAAATATATTTGTTTTTAAATATGCCCTTATAATAAATCATAAAAAAAATAAAAGCAAATATATGAGATCAACAGGAGCTTATAAATAATTTAAAATTAGTACATTATGTAAATTGATAATTTTTTTATTATGTAATAAAAATCTTACTCATTTTGGTAATTTTACAAACTAAAATTATTTATTTGACCATAATCCAAACAACTTGCTTTCACAAACTAGCTTTTACAAAATACAATGTAAACACAATCCACATAACCCAATTTAATTTTTTCAAAAGTCAGATTAACAATAAATTATTTTTCTAACCACTAATCCAAACATACCCGTTATCCTAATCCTCGGTTTTTCAAAAGACAAGATTTCGCACAATATAATACTCACTATATTCCTCGTCAATGGTCTCTGATCTATGTTTTGTGCATTTAAAACTGTGGTGACATTATGTGGCTAATTTGTTTGGCTGTGCTTGTACTATTAATTAAATGATTTTATTTGAAGCCCATGATTTCCTTGCGCATAAAGAGAAAGAGTTGTCACTTTCAAGTTCACTTTCCGATAAGCCAAAAAAAGGCAAGCTCATTAGAGGAATTCTTAGGTACTCCCAGAGTACCACGTAACCTGTACGCTAACTAATAATATGATGCCATGTGAAGTAACTTTATCCTATCTGTCAGCTGACATGTCAGCTCTCACACTCTCTCATATTCTAATAAACTCGCATCGAAATTCGTGGCCCTTTTAATCTCCTCTATTCTCTCTCATGTACATCCCTTTTTTAACGCCTATTCGCTATTTCCCCTCATTCAGGCACATCACTTGGCCCCCCTCCTCTGGTATTTCTCTTCCCTCCTTCGCACTTGTATTGCAAAAATTTTAAGATGATTTCTTTTTCATTCCACAAATTTTATTTGCCTTCATATTTCTATAAAAAATATATAATTATAATTTTATATATTATAATCATTTGAATGGTTGAATTTGAAGACAAAGTTAATAAAATTTAAAAATTTTCTTAGTTTATGTGAAACATATTAAAAATAATTTATAAATAGAATAGGAGAAATAAAAACTAGTGGACTAAAATATGCTATATGAATTTAAACAACATAACTAAAATGTAAATTCAAAAAATCTAGCCTAACTTAAAAATTTGTTGGGAATTGCAATAATTTAAAAGCTTGCATAAAATGCAAGAGACTCATAAAATTATATAATTAGAATTATAATTTTGGTATATAATTATTTTAACATGTTACTTGATTTTAATATATAAAATTATAATTATATATTTTTTATATAGATATAAAGGTAAATAAAATTTGTGCAATGAAAAAGAAATCATCTTAAAACTTTGCAATATAAGTGTGAATGAGGGAAGAGGAGCATCAGAGAAGGACGGTCGGAGGGTCAGAGTGACACGCCTGAATGAGAGAGAGGGAATAGCTGAAGGGGTGCTGAACAAGGGACGTACATGAGAGAGAATGTAAAAGATTAAAAAAGGACACGGATTTCTATAAGAATTTATTAAAATATTAGGGTGGGTGGGGAGCTAACATGTCAGCTGACAGATGGGATAAAATTACTTCACATGGCATCATATTATTGGTCAGCGTACAGGTTACGTGGTACTCTGAGAGTACCTAAGAATTCCTCAGCTCATTAATGGAAATGGAATCAAGGAGATAAATGGAACATAAATACTTTCACAGTTTCTAAATCTATCTATTTGACCATTGTATTGGGCATCCCAAACCCCAAACCAAAGCCTGTAGTCTCATCTATTTACAGTATTATTCCCGAATGATCTGTATCTACAGCATATGCAATTACGGAAATAGCCTTCTTGGGGAGGGCACAAATTACACATAACCGCTTCAAAGTCTCCAATTGGAGAGAGAGATAACGCATCTTCAGTTCTAGATTTCCTTTAGCTAGCTAGCTAGCTAGCTAGTCTCTGCGTGTTTTCTCAAGGCCTTTTATTGCGGCAAAAAAAAAAAAAAAAAAGGATGTGCATATTCAAGGTTGTACTTTTTTGTACCTCCCAAACTGAGTTTGGGGCTAGGATTCCCTTGAGGAACGGTAAAAGATCCAAAGTCATGTAAAGAGGGCTCGATCTCTCTGCTCTGAGAAGCTAATGCCTAGACGCAATGCGTGTGGGGCCCACTTCCGCTGTATCTATCTATCCATCCATCCATCCATATACTCCTCCGGTCCTAATATAAGACCCAATTGACTATTTGAGGAGATTAAAGAAGTAAGTTAAATTGGTTATTTATAATAAATAAGTGTTGTTATTTCTAAAATATCTTTGCTAATTAAGTATATTGGCTAAAACTATCATTATTAGAAAGATTATCTTGGAAAAAAATACATAAATATAAGAGAGAAAATGGATTGGGTCTTATAATTAGGATCAAATAAAAAGTCAAATTGGATCTTATAATAAGGACCGGAGGAGTATATATATATATGTATATATGTATATGTATATGTATATATCTTGCCTCATGGGCTGTGAGGTGTATGCTGAATAAAAGTCAAATAATTAGTTACAAACGTCATTTCTCTCTTTCGACTTAACAAATTATAAGTGAAAAAAAAAAGAAAAATACGACAAAATTAGCAATATAAAAATTAAAAATTTAGTAAAGGTAAGTTGAAAAATATATAAAAATATAGATAATATAGACAGGGAAGAAAAAATTAGGAACAAGTTTCTTATTGACAAAATTAATGCAAATGGTACCTAAATTGATATATTGCAAAAGAAAAGATAAATTTACACACAAAAAAAGTTAAGTTATACAAAAAAAATGATTTGTACAAAATATTTTTGGACATAAGAAGAATATAAAAAAAATGAATTACGCGTAAGAAAAATTTAGTTATACAAAAGAGAAGATAATTATACACAAAAGAAATTAAATTTCACAAAAGTTTTAGAAGCCATATGCTTATTAATTTCTCAAATTTATCCCAATTTTTCCATATACGTAGATTTTATCTACTAATTTAAATACTTTATATGTTACTTCCTCAATATTTTTTTTGGGTGAATTACTTTCTCAATAATTAGAGAAAGAAGGAAACGTTTTTTTTAAGTAAATAAAACAATTTCGTCTTCGTTAATTTTCGAAAAATTTAATTTCTCCCCTTGCTTAACCCCTCAAATTCAAGTTACATCCTCTCACTCATGTTCTTTGCTCGTGAAATACTATTTATAATTTTTCAAATTTCAATAAAACAGATATTAGGAAAGTAAATATACAAGGTTTCAATTCATAGTATTGTTATTATTATTATTATTATTATTATTATTATTATTAAGAAGAAAAAGAAGGCCCATCGAATCATGTGGGTCTACGAGGTTACTGGAGATTTTCTGTAATGAAGACGGAGGCCCCACCTCTCCCCCCCCCCACCCACCCACCCAAAAAAAAAGTGATGAAAATAGATCTTTTAAATTTTAGTCTAGGAAGATTAAATAGGTCAAAGCATAATACGCAACCTTATTAGTTTTTTTTTTCCCAACCATTTGATGCTACTCACTGATTTGAATTTGAGCATCGTTGGTTTCTCTCATGGTGTTTTATTGACTGGAACTTGTTGGGGGTTACAAATAGACACCCTAAAACGCTCATTTACATAATTTAAACCAAAACTATTTTTTATATCCTTACTTTATATTCTGTAAATTATAATTAAAAATATTGCTTTTAAAAATTGTTTTTGAAAAATCTTATCTTTGATCCAAATAAGCACTTAGAAAACCTCCTGAACTAAATATTGCTTAAGGGCCCCAAAGCCCTTCGTCTCCATTGTTGGTGGCTTTCTCAAAATTTTTTAAGTACTTACGTTTGTATATATAAGTCATTTATAAGAAATAGATCATGCTTTACAAAAATCATTTTGCATAAAAAGATGGATTATTAAAGAGGATGCATTTAATAAAGGTAAATTGGGAATTTTCTTTTCTTTTTCAAACAATATCAGTACTTAGCTTTTTATTTTGGGTGAGATAATTAGAAAATACTTATGAATAGGATAGAATGGCCAATGACTTTGTAGCCTAATAGCATAATGTTTTCCTATAAGGAAAGATTATATATTCAATTCTCCTACCTGAAGTTATTAGTGCCTCCCCTTTAAAAAATAAATAGGACGTAAAGAATGGAGTATACATCAAACATAAGAATTTAATTTTAAAAGATATTTTTTGAGATTCATAAAATTTAACATTTATTGTTTCAGATCTTGAATTACACCATTAGTAATTAAATTTTGCCAACTTACAACAATCATATTAAGTGCATTTAATTAAGATGCATTAATATTCATAACATTAAATTTAGACGGTTGAAAAGAAACTTGACTCGCCCTATATAAGGTGAATTTCACTCAAAAACCTTTTAATGTGAGTTTCACTTTTCAGGAAAACTCTAATTCACCACATTTGAAATTTTGAGAGGAAGATTTTACTCAAAAATCAAGCAGTGTGAGTGTCACCTTTCATTAAAAAAAGTGTTGATTCACCATATTCAAACTCATAACTAGGGTTTGAGCTTTGCAATTTTGGAGATAATCCTTGTTCCTGCCTAGTATAGTTCTCTTTAACAAGTGCTTTGGTTTTCAAATTTGTTAATCATTTTTCTTATTAAAACAAATCATGCAAATGGTTTTAATGTGATATTCTAACTAAATAGGTATTTTTTGCTATATTCACTGTTCAAAAACTCTAATTCGTCGTAATTAAAACACTAACTAAGAATTCAATTATCAAAATCATTCATGTCAATGACCCCAGATATTATGAGTTTTCTTTATTTGTTTTATAATAAAAAGCTTTGGTGAGAAGCTTATAAAAAACTTGTGTGAGGGCTTTATAATTAGTTTCAACTCGTGGCTGGTGTGCAAGCTAATAGGTGGAAAGAGGAAGCTGCTCTTTCGGTCGTTAGCTTTTGTTTTGTATCTTTGGATTTTGGGTTTTTTTTTTTTTTTAATTGTTTGAAATGGTTAGCATGCTGTTGTGTGCACATCATGAGAGTGATCTCAGGGGCCCAGGAAGTTATTATGGGAAAACAGGTCAATAGCTAGATTTCAAAGAAAATGTGTGGGGTTTTAACAATTTCTGATGTTGGGTATTCCTTTGAAATGGGAGAGTTTCATATACATAATGAAATT
The DNA here is from genome assembly GCF_004799145.2 of Neltuma alba. Classification (NCBI taxonomy): domain Eukaryota; kingdom Viridiplantae; phylum Streptophyta; class Magnoliopsida; order Fabales; family Fabaceae; genus Neltuma; species Neltuma alba. The sequence goes on from NW_021633811.1 coordinate 89,032, forward strand.
TTTATTTGCAAAATTTAGCTCTTCATTTATTGGTCTTCGAGTATTTAAAATATTCAACCAAAATCATAGTGCTTCTTAAACTCGATCTGTGTTCTCATACTTTACACTAATTTTGATTTTAGTTCCTGCAGATAAATTATATCAACCCTAGTTAGTCCACATCAACCTAGTTACTGCTGTTAATTGATTAAGGTCAAATCTAAGTATTTGGATGGAATAAAATATAGGATGAAAAATAATTAAAAAATAAGGATTAAAAACAAAACTTATTAAAAAAAAAAGGGAGCTTGAGTAGATTTGACTCAATTAAACAAAAATATCTTCTTCTTTTTTTAATCTCATAAATTCTCATCTTTACAGGATTTATATCCCACCCACAATAAATAGGTGGTTTCAAAATTTGGTCTTTGACCAATGACCAAATCCTTTTTTTTTATTTTTTCAGGTAAAAAATTCCTTTGATTAGAAAAAGGATAGATAATATTTATAAAAAAAAGGATAGATAATTGACCATTTTCTATTTTTCTAAAATTACAGCCCAATCTCTAAAAATCATTAAAGTATACTCCTCTTATTTCTATTATAAGACACATTCAGCCATTTCATTAGAATTAAGAAGAGGTGATTAAGTCATTAAATATATTTAAAATTAATTTTTTTAATTTCCTCATATTTAAAACCATAAATTACTTCTTAATAAGTGAGAAAATGAATTGTATCAAATTTTAAATAGGGTTAATAAATAAATAGTGTAATTTTTGTCTTTCACAAATATTTTCAATTTTAATGTCTTTGAATGTGTAATATCTAATGTGAGTCCTTGCCACGCACGACAATCACAATGTCATGCTGCGCCCAATAAACCGCTTTAATCTGATTAATTAATAAATAGCAGGAGTTTGGGAAAATGGTATGAATGAGACTGACTTTTGTATGAATTAATGACGACGATGCCAGCTTGTTTTATTGGATCATTGCCCATTCTTTTTTTTTTTTTTGACCAGCAACATTGCCCATTCCATAATTAAATGTTTCCAGGTGCCCATAAAATTTGCGAGATACACGGACACACGAAAGAATTTAAAATTATTTAAGAATAATTTATTTTTAAAATCTAGGGGAAAAAACAGAGCCTAAATGAGATATTAGCTTGCTTAGTTAAAGTTTTTTCATTACTTTTTTATTTTGCCATTCAACGTTGTTTTTTCATTACTAGTAGTATAGGGTTGAATGAAAGAGACTTGGGCAGAAAGAGTTTGAATACTATAAGTAAAAGGCTAAATTATATAAAAATTTAGAATAATTGAGAATAAATCTCTCATTAAAAATTTAATCAGGAAATAGTCCTAAAATGATGGACTATGTAAGGAAAGATAAGTTGCATATAATAAATATTGCACAAAAGAAAGATAATTTGCACAAAATATTATTTGAACACAAAGGACTAATTTACACATACGAAAGATGACTTGTATACAAAGAAAGTTCAATTGTACAAAGAAAAGTTGAGTTACACATCACAAGAGGAAAAATTATCACACACAAGGAAGATGGATTACACAAAAGAAGTTAAATTGGACATAATGAAAGTTGGGTTACACAAAGTTCTTGAGGACTATTTGCCAATTAATTTCTAATTTTCAATTTTTCCTAAAATTTTTGCAATTTATATTATATATAAATAACGTTTTAGTTTTTTTTTTTGAAATTTTACAATAAATCGTTCTGAGACTTTTATATTTACACATTACTATTAGTTTTGTTCATTATTTATATGTAAATAACTTAAGAGTTTACAGGATTCATCTGCCTATGACTCAAAATTTGAGTGACTTGTGTGTATAAAAAAAAAAAAGTTTAAGATGGTATAAAGTTAATAGTTTGAAATTCTTTGCATAAATTTTAAAAGTTTCGGAGGATTTATTATTATATTCTAAAGGTTAAGGATATTATTTGTTAATGGTTTTATGTTTAAATTTTAAGGAAATTTCATGAAATTTAGCCCAAACAAAAATTGGGAATTTTCTTTTCTTTTTCAAACAATATCAGTGACTTAGCTTCTTTTTTTTGGGTGAGATAGATAGAAAATACTTATAGATAAGATAGAATGGCCAATAACTTTATAGCCTAATAGCATAATATTTTTCTATAAGGGAAGATTATATATTCAATCCTTCTGAGGTTATTAGTGCCTCCCTTTTAAATTTAAAAAATAAATAGGATGGAAAGAATGGAGTATCCATCAAACACAAGAATTTGATTTTAAAAGATATTTTTTGAGATTCATGAAATTTAACATTTATTGTTTCCAATCTTGAATTACACCATTAGTAATTAGATTTTGCCAACTTACAAAAATCATATTAAGCGCATTTAATTGAGATACATTAACATTCACAACATTAAATTTAGGCGGTTGGAAAGAAATTTGACTCGCCTTATATAAGGGGAGTTTCACTAAAAAACCTTTCAGTGTGAGTTTTACTTTTTAAGAAAACTCTAATTCACCACATCTGAGATTTTGGGAGAAAGATTTTACTCAAAAATCAAGCAACGTGAGTGTCACCTTTCATTAAAAAAAAAAAGTGTTGACTCACTATATTCAAGCTCGTAACTAGGGTTTGAGCTTTGCAATTTTAGAGATAATCCTTGTTCCTACCTGGTATAATTCTCTTTAATAAGTGTTTTTGTTTTTAAATTTGTTAATCATTTTCTTATTTAAAAGGACCATGCAAATGGTTTTAATGTGATGTTCTAACTAAATAGGTATTTTGTGCCATATTCACTATTTGAAAAACTCTAATTCATCGCAATTAAGATACCAGTTAAGAATTAAATCATCGAGATCATTCATGTTGACAATCCCAGATATTATGTAGTTTTCTTTATGTGTTTTTTCATATGGTACATATTCTTTCAATTGTTTTATTTAGTAGTTGTTCATTGTTTTATAATAATAAGCTTTAGCGAGAAGCTTGTAAAAAGCTTGGGTGAGGGTTTTATAATTAGTTTCGACTTGTGGCTGGTGAGCAAGCTAATAGGTGGAAGGAGTAAGCTACTCTTTGGTCGTTAGCTTTCATTTTGTATCTTTGGATTTGGTTTTTTTTTTTTTTTCCCCCTTGATTGAAATGGTTAGCATGTTGTTGTGCGCACATCACGAGAATGATCTCAGGGGTCCAGGAAGTTATCATGGGAAAGCAGGTCGATAACTAGATTTCTTAATATGAATTGTTGCTTTATTTGGTTACTGAGATGATTGACTAAAGAAAGAAATATGTGGGGTTTTAACAATTTCTGTAAGATTTAGCATTTTTATTTGTAGCCTAATACCATAATGTTTTCCTATAAGGAAAGATTATATATTCAATCTTGCCTGAGGTTATTAGTACCTCCCTTGTAAAAAATAAATAAGACGGAAAGAATGGAGTATACATCAAACATAAGAATTTAGTTTTAAAAGATATTTTTGATATTCGTGAAATTTAACATTTATTGTTTAGATCTTGAATTACACCATCAGTAATTAAATTTTGCCAACTTACAATAATCATATTAAGTGCATTTAAGTAAGATGCATTAATATTCACAACACTAAATTTAGATGGTTGGAAAGAAACTTGACTCGCTCCATATAAGGTGAGTTTCACTTAAGAACCTTTTAGTATAAGTTTTACTTTTCACGAAAATTCTGACTCACCACATTTGAGATTTTGAGAGGAAGATTTCACTCAAAAATCAAGTAGCATGAGTGTCATCTTTCATAAAAAAAGTGTTGATTCACTATATTCAGGCTCATAACTAGGGTTTGAGCTTTGAAATTTTGGAGATAAACCTTGTTCCTGCGTGGTATAGTTCTCTTTAACAAGTGCTTTTGTTTTCAAATTTGTTAATCATTTTCTTATTAAAAAGGATCATGAAAATGGTTTTAATGTGTTGTTCTAAGTTCTAACTAAATAGATATTTTTTGCCATCTTCACTGTTCAAAAATTCTAATTCATCGCAATTAAGACACTAGTTAAGATTGAATCATCGAGATCATTTATGTCGACGACCTCAGATGTTATGAGTTGTCTTTATTTACATTTCCATGTGGTACATATTCTTTCAATTGTTTTATTTAGTAGGTGTTCATTGTTTTATAATTATAAGCTTTAGTGAGAAGCTCATAAAAAACTTGTGTGAGGGTTTTATCATTAGCTTCAACTTGTGGCTGGCGAGCAAGCTAATAAGTGAGAGGAATAAGCCAAGTCCACACGAGGTGCTCATCAAATCTATGAGCACCCCATGCTCAGCGCCCAAACGACTTCGTTTTGTATAGATGGGAGGCAGCTTCAATTAATTTTTTCTCCACTCCACGTGGTGCTTCCATTTGTCCGTCTCCCACTCTTTTTTCTGGAAAAATGATCACAAAATACCATATGAATTTTAAAAAGACAAATAAAGCATCCAAATAAGCAAAATGTCAGAGAAGGCATCAAGTACTCATATGGAATTTTGATTTTTGGCCTAAAGATCGAAATGCCTTTATTATCACAAAACACGTAGTGGGATTTACAACTTTCATAGTGAGATTTAATAATTTGTCAATGGGTTTTGCAACTTGTTTTAAGGAGCTGGGCAACTTTTCTATAAAAAACATACAATTCCACACTGAATTTTACAAAACACATAGTGGGATTTACAGCTTTCTAGTGAAAGTTACTACATCGTTAATAGGTTTTGCAATATGTTTTGAGGGGCTGGGCAACTTCTCTGTAAAAAAACAATATAATTCTACGCTGAATTTTACAAAACACATAGTGGGATTTAGAACTTTTATAATGAGATTTACTACTTTATCAATGAGTTTTACAACTTATTTTGAGGGGTTGGGTAACTTTTCTGTAAAAAATAATACAATTCCACGCTGAATTTTACAAAACACATAGTGAGATTTACAATTTTCATAGTAAAAGTTACTACTTTGTTAATGGGTTTTGCAACCTGTTTTGAGAGACTGAGCAACTTTTTTGTAAAAAACATAATAAGGGCATTTCAGTCTTTAGCCTAAAAATCAAAATTTCATATTGGTACTTAGTGTCTTTTTTGTCCTTTTTGCTTATTTGGATGCCTTCTTTGCTTTTTGAAATTCATATGGTATTTTGTGGCCATTTTCTCCTTTTTTTATCAGGTTAGCCACACTTTTTTTTATATAAAAAAATCACTTGATTTTTATTTTAGCATTTTTAAAATTAAAATAATTAAAGATTGTAATTACATTTTTATAATTAACACATATATATTATATATTTTAAAATTATATTTAAACTAAAATTATGCTTCCTATAATATTTCACAAAAAAAATTATAGTGACACAATATGATTGCCTGTAATTTTTACAGGGATTAAAATACACCCAGCATTTTGAAATATCTTTTAAATAATAGAAAACACACGTAACATTCTCAAGTATTTCTTAAGTAGTGTTTGGTATATTGAATTAATTTTGTTGTTCATCTAACAACTCAAAGTATTTTTCAGTACTTAAAAATATTTTAAGATGTGGATGTATTTTGACTCCTTTAAAAATTATGGATAATCAAATCGTGTAGGAGCCTAATTTTAGTTTAAATATAATTCTAAAATATACATACTACCCCCATTTTTAATATAAGAGCTAGATAACAAATTTGAAAATATTAAAAATTAATATATTTATTTGTCACAAATTTGTATTGGTCTCCCTAAATTATTCTCATTATGTGTATTGGATAATTAAAGTTATCACTTGGTGAAAATTCTATATAGTCAATAAAGATATTTTAAAAAAAGATATAAAATAAAATGGATTGAGATCTTATATTTAAAATTAAATATAAATCTTAACCAATTTTTACATTAACAATACGAGATAGTAGCATATATTTGTGGGAGTAAAGCAGCCTAGTGAAAAAGAAGAGAGATGGAGAGATGGAAGCATCACGTGAAGCGGAGAAAAAATTAATTGAAGCTGCCTCCCACCTCCACAAAAACGAAGTCGTTTGGGCGCTGAGCATAATCAATGAGCGCCTCATGCGGACTCGAATAAGCCACTCTTCGGTCGTTAGCTTTCGTTTTGTACCTTTTGGATTTTGGGCTTTTTTTTTTTAATTGTTTGAAATGGTTAGCATGCTGTTGTGTGCACATCATGAGAGTGATCTCAGGGGCCCAGGAAGTTATTATGGGGAAACAGGTCAATAGCTAGACTTCAAAGAAAATGTGTGGGGTTTTAACAATTTCCGATGTTGGGTATTCTTTTGAAAAGGGAGAGTTTCATATACATAATGACATTTTTATTTGCAAAATTTAGCTCTTCATTTATTGGTCTTGGAGTATTAAAATATTCAACTAAAATCATAATGCTTCTTAAACTCGTTCTGTGTTCTTATACTTTACACAAATTTTAATTTTAGTTCCTGCAGATAAATTATATCAACCCTAGTTAGTCCACATCAACCTACTTACTGCTGTAAGGTCAAATCTAAGTATTTGGATGGAATAAAGTATAGGATGAAAAAAAATAAGGATTAAAAACAAAACTTATTAAAAAAAAAAGGGAGCTTGAGAAGATTTAATTCAATTAAACACAAATATCTTTTTTTCTAATCTCATAAATTCTCATCTTTACAAGATTTATATCCCACCCATAATAAATCCGTGGTTTGAAAATTTGGTCTTTGATCAATGACCAAATCCTTTTTTTTTATTTTTTCAGGTAAAAAATTTCTTTGATTAGAAAAGGATGGATAATATTTATAAAAAAAAGGATAGATAATTGAGATTTTCTATTTTTCTAAAATTACAGCCCGATCTCTAAAAATCATTAAAATATACTCCTCTTATTTCTATTATAAGACGCATTCAACCACTTCATTAGAATTAAGAAGAGGTGATTAAGTCATTAAATATATTTAAAGATAATTTTTTAAATTCCCTCATATTTAAACCATAAATTACTTCTTAATAAGTGAAAAAATGAATTGTATCAAATTTTAAATACGGTTAATAAATAAATAGTGTAATTTTTATCCTTCACAAATATTTCCATTTGCCACGTAGGACAATCATAATGTAATGCTCCGCTAATTTGACCCAAAAAAGCGGTTTAATCTGATTCATTAATAAATAGCAGGAGTTTGGGAAAATGGTCTGAATGAGACTGACTTTTGTATGAATTAATAATAATAACAATGATGCTGGCTTGTTTTATTGAATCATTGCCCATACCATAATGAAATGTTTCCAGGTGCCCATAAAATTAGCGAGATACACGGACTCATGATAGAATTTAAAATTTACTATATAAATTTTAAAATTATTTAAGAATAATTTATTTTTAATATTTAAATTTTTTTCATTACTTTTTTATTTTGTCATTCAAAGTTTTTTCATTACTAGTAGTATAGGGTTGAATGAAAGAGACTTGAGCAGAAAGAGTTTGAATACTATAAGTAAAGGCTAAATTATAAAAAAATTTAGAATAATTGAGAATAGATCCCTCATTAAAAATTTAATTAGGAAATAGTCCTAGAATGATGAATTATATAAGCAAAGACAAGGTGTATAGAATAGAGATTATAAGTTGCACAAAAAGAAGATAGGTTGCATAAAATATTATTTGAACATAAAAGATTAATTTACACATTAGGAAGATGACTTGTATACAAGAAAAGTTCAGTTGTACAAAAAGAAGTTGAGCTGCACATCGCATAAGGAAAAATTATCACACACAAAGAAGATGGATTACACATAATGAAGTTAAATTGCACACAATGTAAGTTGAGTAACACAAGTATTTGAGGACCATTTGCCAATTAATTTCTCAATGAGAGATTTATCTTCAATTTTTCCTAAAATTTTTTGAAATTTATATTATATGTAAGGGAAAACTAATTCACCGTTCCTTATAGTTTTACTAAATTTTGAATCAAGTCCCTATAGTTTCTCTTCTTTTTTTTTCCTTAATCCTTAATGTTTACACATTTATATATATAAGACTGTCCATCAAATTTGAAGATTCCGTTAGTTTATGTTGAGATGGGCTGATGTGGCATTTGACCAAGCATGCACACTGGCACAGGGAGGAAGGAATGAGTGATTGGGCAAAGAAAGATAGTCATTAAAAAAATTATAAAAAAGCTGCCTTTGAGAAAACAAGCAATAAGATTGAGCTAGAAGGCACCTCTGCCATGTCCAGCACATCATCACCCTTCAACAACAAAGGACCACATCATCCATCTCAAAGGTAACTAACGGAATCTTTAAATTTTGTTAGACGGAAGGACTTGTGATGATAATTGTGCAAACAATAAGGATCGGATAAAAAGAAAAAAATACTACAAGGACTTGATTCAAAATTTGGTAAAATGATAAGGACTAGCGAATTAGTTTTCCCAATATGTAAATAAAGTTTTAATTTTTTTTTGAAATTTTACAATAAATCGTTCTGAGACTTTTATATTTATAAAAAACTCTAATACCATTAGTTTTGTTCATTATTTATATGTAAATAACCAAAGAGTTCACAGGATTCATCTGCCTATGACTCAAAATTTGAGTGAGTTATGTGTCTTAAAAAATATATGTTTAAGATGGTATAAAATTAATAGTTTGAAATTATTTGCATAAATTTTAAAAGTGTAGGAGGATTTATTATTATATACTAAAGGTTAAGGATATTATGTGTACATCGTTTTTAAGTTTAAAGTTTAAGGAATTTTTATGAAATTTAGCCCAAAAAAAATATTCAATTATTCGCAAAGCTAGTTTTGATTTTAATTGAGCCCCAAAAAAAAAATCTAAATTTAATATAATAATAACAGATATTAGATATTTTTATTTGTGTGTGTGTGTGTGTGTGTAATTCTTCGTGCCTCTCGGTTCCTGTCGAATGTAGATTCATTCATATATTATATATGTATGAGATCTAATCCCCCGAGTCTGACCCGTGAGACGCGTGCTTTCTTATCTTTATAATATAAAACCTGGACCACTTTGTTATCTTAATCCTTGGTTTTTGAAAAGACAAGATTTAGCACAATATAATACTCACCATATTCCTCATCAATGATCTCTGATCTATATTTATGCATTTAAAACTGTCGTGATACTATACGGCTAATTTGTTGGTTGTGCTTGTACTTTTAATTAAATGATTTCATTTGAAGGCCATCACATTCAACTTCACTTTCTGATACGCGAAAAGCTGCTAAAAAAATAAAGACGTGCATATTTAAGGCTCTACCTTTTTGCACCACCCAAACTGAGTTTGGGGTTAGGATTCCCTCGAGGAACGCTAAAAGATCCAACTTCGTGTAAAGAGGGCTCGATCTCTGCTCTGAGAAGCAAATGCCTAGACACAATGCGGGTGGAGCCCACCTGCCTTGTATCTATCCATCTATCTATCCATATATATAGATATATATATATATCTATATCTTGCCTCATGGAGCATAGAAAACTCAGGTGTATGAAGTTATGTGAGCAAATTGTTCCATCGTTGTTGAAGGGCCTCGTATGCCATAGAACATGGTGTGGCCACCAACTGGAGTCTTCCATCAATGACAGTTTCAGTAGCTAGGCTCAGCCTTTGTAGTGTATTGACGGCCTTGTCAATTGACATTTCAACCTGTCATTGTCAAGTTATTAGTTAATAGTACTTCATACAGTCACCATTGCCACCATCATCGCTGTACTGAGCATTAAGGATAAAATAATCAAGTGTTACCTTTACTTTAAATGCTTCATACATAAACCTCTCACATTTGTCTCGAACACTTTGTCGACAAGTGACCTGCATGTAGGAATTTGGTTATCCATAATAGTGCACATCTCCTTTAGTGCTTCAAGAATCTAATGAAGAGAGAGAGAGAAATAGAGCAATGGACCCTGCCGAACATGAGTCTACTAGTTCCCTCTTAGTCTTACCATTGTATGGCCCACTGGATCGGCTTAAAACAAGTGTTTTTACAGATTACAAGATAAAACTTTTTTCACATATTTGCTTCGCACAGCACAAATCACTTCTCCACATCCAATCCCAACGAGCACTAAGGGTCTACTTGGTATGAAGGAAATGGAAGAAAGGGGAACAGAGGGAAATTTAATGAGTTCAATCTACAAAAATGGACAAGTGGGGTTAAAAGCTTTTAATTAATTTCTTTTTCTTTTCTATCTTATATATTCTCTTTATTAAGATTTTATAACCCCATTTCTTTAATTTTTTAAATCAAACTCACTAAAATTTTTCCTCCCATTCATTTTCCACATACCAAACAGACAATAAAGAAGAGTGAGAGAGAATAGTGGGAACAGATCCAACCACTCTGTCTTTCTCCTTAATCAAGCATGCAAAGGCTATAAAGGATCCAGATCCCCTGAACAGGATGCAAATCCATTTTTCCATTCTTTGGACATGCTTTATGTCAAGTGGCTTATCCAGTTCATTCTACTCCAAATCATGCAAAACAAACTCTGCTAGAAAGTATGGCAACGAGATCATTGTCATGAACATGAGAAACAGGAAGAACAAACCTGACCCTTCTCTGCTTTGAGCAGCATGGCATAAGCCAAAATAGCTTCCTTGTACTGCAATTGTAAGCATCAGCAACTATGAGTTTCTTGATGGGTAAAGATCAGTATGCATCTATAATTTGAGGCTGGAAAGTTAAAAGGGACCAAAATTTTCACTTCAGTCCATAAATTTTCAAGATTTCAGTCAACAAATTCAGTTTCATAACATTAACTCCGTGCAATCAGTCCATAATTGTCAACATTTACCAAAATATACTTGTTTAATGTATCTGATCATGATCAAATTGAAAATTGAACCCCAGCGGATAATATATTTCCCAAAAAAAAAGAGAGAGACTTCCAAATCATGTCTTTCCAAGTTCATAACATAAATTGGTGAGACAGGAACATTAAATGAAGAATTAAGGAAGTGCTGCTGAGCTTACCAAAAAGGGAAAGAAAAATTTTATATTGCCCTTCTATACTGAAATAATCGCGAGACTAAAACTTATATCACTTACAATTTGTAGTTTTTTATTTCGTTGAACTATCTAACTTCATAAGTTGGAAAGATATATGTAACAAGAACAGGAGAGGAAAGAGCTTCTCACTTGCTGCTGCTCAGAAGCATCTAGAAGAAAATGCACTGAGCCAAAGCCACTTGCTATTGTCTTCTCATAAAGAGTCTTGTTGACCAACAGCTGCAATAACACATTCCTCACAGTACATAAATTTGCATTTACCCAAATTGTGGCATAAATTACTATCATTATCGTCTCTCGCATAGTACACGAGAAATCTAGTGTTAACTCACCTGATACCGATCCCATGTTTGCTTGTAACCTAAGACTACACGAGTCATGTATATTATTAGAGCACTTATAGCAACCACATCAAGAAGTATAGCTGACCTGTCATAACAATTAAAATAACGTTACAGGCACTCATCATTTCCTCAACAGTAATATTTCTTAGGCCCGAGACATTGCCAAGGAAAAATGGTGTTACAAAAATCTCAAAGCAGAGGATAGACCAATTCAAAAATCACTGTTCAATTCAACAGTATGTGCATGTAGATTGTAGAGGTAGACTGTCAAGCTTGACAATATTTTTCTTTACAAATATAGATCATAAAGAGAAGCAAAGAATACACAAGATTCAGGAAGCAATATGCTTTATGAATAACATATTCCAGATTCTAATACACAAGATTCAGGAAGCAATATGCTTTGTGAATAACATATTCCAGATTCTTAAGGCATGGTCTACCAAGAATCAGAAAACCCAAATTTAAATTAAGTCCAAACCCTGATAAAAATTTGCTGCAACATTTTTCAGAACAGTTAATATGAGAACTAAGATATACATACGGTGAAGACAAGACATCCTCAAATTTATGGTTTATTACGAATGCCAAAAGCCCCAATATTGAAGCAACATCCAAGCGGACCTGTAATGTCGAAGTTGATGTCATCAGACTAAACAATACAGGTTAAAGAAACCTTCACTATAAGCAAACAGCATCATATCATGAAATTCTAAATAAACTAGCAAAAAAGGAAGGCGTGACATGTCTATCAATCTAGTATACTAGTCTCCTCTGAAGGTGATGCCAGTAAATATAGGCTATCTTGCCTATGACAGTTAAAGTGAGAACTATTGTTCTTTGTTAGATTAAGGCTAAATAGCTGAGCGCTACTTAATCTCTTGCAAAACTGGCCCTGACTATCGTTGATTAATGCATAGAGAGTAAAAGTAACCTGAGAAATTATCATAAATACAGAAGAAATACGCAGAAATACCACTACACCTGTGGGTTGCAACTTTTCAATAATTTAATGTCAGAAAAATTTAAACTAGTAATGAAAATTTTAGGTGATTAGTTCTTACAGTGTCTATGACGCGGAATGATAGCTTTTTGTGAGGGAAAATTACCTGCAAACAACATTTAACAACATCTGAGAAGTTGAACAATAATTATATTTATATAGGAAACGCATTGCATCAGAAGCAACATTTTGAAGAACTTCATAACCACAGATTTAAGACTAACAACAAATGAGACAACTGACAGTCTCTGCAGTTGCAGAGGCTTTACCGGTAAATCTGGGATAGGGATCCTTTCATAGATCTTTAGCTGCAGCTCTGGAACTGCAGCTTTATCTTTGGCATCTCTTTCACTGACCTCCTTAGTATAAAGTAAAATTAACTCTTCAAATGCTGGCTCCTATAATGAAAGCATATCAAGGAACAACTAATTAGATAGTTAAAACCATACAACAAAACATCACTTCCAGTAAAGAACTCCATTTCTTATTTACTATCAGAAGTCACAACTAGGGAACCTAATTTTATTAGCGTTTCTCTTAATGGAAACAGCAAAAACATAATAATTGGCAAAAAGAAATTTGCAAAAAGCAAAAAGAGGGAAATGGCGTAATTTATGTCACTCAAAGGAAGTTGGATGGTGGAATAATAAGACTGCACCATACTCTATCCAATTCGTTAGGAATTACATTTTGGCATCCCAATTAAAAGAAAACTGAAGATAAGAAGGTACACTTAAAATCAGTCCCAAAATAGAAGAAAAGAACTGTAATATTAATCAGAAGAATTATGACACTGCCCACCTAAAAAAAGAACTAAACTACACATTTAGGTCATAAATACAAGAAATCTCAATAACTCATGCACAAAAGTAATGCAGGATCAGTTCCCTGAAATACATTTGATATATAAATATGAATAAATTACATTCCTCTCCCTTTAGAGTTACTAAATTAAAAAATCATCCTTTTTCTTATGAAATTATACACAAACCACTTATATTTATTTTTTCTAGATGTAAGGGGTTTGTGTATATTATAGCACTGATTTTTTCTCCAACCCTTTAATTTGTGCTAAACGTTATAAATCTAATTTATTCTAATTATATATTTCCAAAATTAACTATTTTTTTGTGTCATTATTAAATGTTCACCGACTCAAAACATATTTAATACTAGGTATACTAAAACATGATATATATATATAAAAAAAAACAGCATTTTGATCAAAATAGATGTAATTGTGGTTTATGTTTTATTTAAGGAAGTGAATGTAATGCACCTTTTGATTTCAAGAGAGAAAGGAACATAGATTTTCCAAACAAAGGGGGAAAGTCATGCAATTTAAAGATCTTACTAAAGAGGGAACTCCAATTTACTTAATATATATTTATACAGCATCAAAAATTGCAAAAATGTGCGTGGTGACAAATGACAAATACCTGGAGAACTGACTGTGAGAAAAGTATGGAAATAGAAGTTTTCAACATCTTCCAGGGATTGTTTCCACAGTATTTCCTTGTTGCAGGCCTCCATATATCACTTAGTGATATCCTTGACAAGAAAGTAGGCCTGGATGGACAATTCTATCGCTCGGTCATCTCACAAGGTGATGTTTCAATTAACTTACACCTAAAACTCGCAAATTAAAAAATTTACTAAGCACATAATCTAACTTGCCATGAAAAACTCTATATGACATCAAGACAGTTGTATGTTATTCCGCAGATATTTTATCTTTCCATTTACATCAGATCTATTATACTGCTTCAGTTTTATGTGCAATCCACACCAATTATGGTCCCTAATTGACAAAACAAAGCTAAAAAAAAAAATGATAAAAACTAAATCCGCTTAATCTTTTAAAATTTTGTGATTCACAAATCTGTACAATCCAGCTGTCCTCTGCTGAGCTAGTGGGGATTTGAGCACAAACATCTAGGAGTCAGCCTCCGATGTTGATCGAGGTTGAAAGCATCACCATTCAAATAGAGTTTATGTCAACCTAGAGGCTGTGAGGTAAATATCATGTCATCAAAGAAGCTGTCTGCGTTTGACATGGATCAAATTCTTGGCACTCATGTCAATGCTCCAACAGTATGAATGGAATTTTTATGAACAAAAACTATCAAATTTAAACATTTGATGTTTGTTGAATACTTCTTAAATGTTTTAAGACATACTGGGCATATTTTGGCACTTCTTAGTGTTTTCATACCAATATATCAATACTTACATAGTTTGTATATATCTAAACTAAATGTCCGAGCTGCATCCAATCCTCATATGTCATTCTGTCTCTGCTTCATTTCATCTATCTTGTATGTATGCTTAATAGCCTAAAATTATCACAGCATCTAGCAGAAATGAAACATGCATGTTTCACGGAGAAATAAAAGGATTGAGATAATGTGTGAATAAGAAAAGCATCTAGAAGAGCTAAATAAGTAAAAATTTTATGAAGAGCAAACAAACCTCAAGTAAGGTTCAAGAGAATTGGCATCATTGTCAACCTCGAAAGTTGTTTCAGGTGTTGGGGCGATAAGTCCAATCCAAGAAAGCAACCTCCTCAAGAGCTTTTCACGGGGACCAACTGCCGACAAAATCCCTTCATATCGAGCTACCGCCTTCTGTGCTGCCAGCTCAATGGGGAGTTCTCCATTATTAAACTCGTTTAACCATTGTTGCTCATCTGAAGCGCTGCCATTATAAAGTAACGACTTCTGAAATGCTGACACTTCATTTAGCCAAAGCTTCAATCTTTCTGTCCACTTCTGTACTTCTGGTTTCTGACTTGCATTTTTGTAAAGCTGCATAAGAAGAGTACAAAACATGTTACAAATGACATTTAAGGAAATTAAACTTGACAAAACTTTCACATGTGTCAAAGGGAATTTATTATTTTCTATATTTGACAAGCTAGACTAGACGAATATATTTTCTGTTGGCCAAAAGAGGGAAAAAGAATATCATTTGTCAGCAAAATGAGTGGAGACTTCCTCTTTCCATGCTTGAAAAATGACATCTGAATAATCTACATATGTCAGTGGTGGAAAAGCTAAATGATGGAACTGCCACAAAACAATGACCTCACTTATCCAAGTGCCAAGTCTCCCTAAAGGTTTGATACAACAAAGAAGATTCTTCGCAGAAGTTTAGAGACTGAAGATAATCCAGTTTTTCAACAATTAATGGGCCCTTCTGCTTCTCAGTTGCATATCCCCGCCTGCAATAGAAAAACGGTGATATGTTATTCTTGCATAAACAGAAGGAATACGCTAAATTTTGTGAATTATTTTTATCTCAAACATTACTTGAATACAGAAACTTTATTTTACCAGGATATAGATATTAAAATTCATATTGATTACATCCATACTGATTAAATCCACTCCCACCTAAAAAGAACAGATTATAGAATGGTTCTTCATTTAAAGCAAAAATGATATATCTATTTATATATTGGTATCGTGGATTGAAGATCAATCTCTTGAGATTTTAAAATTCAATATGAAAATAGAAACATCCACATATTCACGGAACTACCTAAATATTATGGCATTTGACTCGTATGCTTTCTTCCAATCAATGTATATTGGCAAATTAAGAAGATAGTCTGTGTTCAAAGCAGATGTTAACATCAGATCCCTAGCTGATAGTTCTTCAAATTGAGCATCCGAAAGAAGTTGCATGAAAGCACGCTGGAATCGAGAAGCAACAGTAATTCTGCAAACAAAGAAAACAAACTGCAAATAAAAATTGAAGAGAAGACAAGAATAGCAGTAAAATGGATTTCCCCTTTTCTTTTAAACACAATTAGTATCCTGATATAACAATTTATGCTGCAACAGCGTTCGTCTCATGAACCCAGGGCATTACCTCTTGTATCGATTCATTCTGAAAAACAAGATCAACATCTATTTCTAGCAAGTTCATTTTCTTCCTTTAAGCAATGATTTTGTTAATTGGGCTTTCCTATTCAATGTAGTTGCTTTCCAGAGGGAAGGATCAAGAAAAGATCTAACAGCGCCTGATTGAAAACTAGAAGTACCCAATTTAAAAATAAAAAATTGAAAGATGGAAATGAAATTTTGGGGATCTAGAAGAACCGTAGAACAAAGACAGCTGATCCTTCCAAGATTTTGCGAAAGTTCAACAGCACACCACTGAAGTCCTAATATAATCTTTTCTCCCAAATGACATGTTTCCAACAATGCTATTGAACAGAAAACTAAAGGATCATATATGATTTCAAATTTTGTTAAAAGCAATTCTTGCACCATATTAGGAGAATTACCAAACTCTTAGAGGAGTACCTGGACCCTGTATTAGAATCCTTCTTGCTATTTTTCTCCAGAGAACGTAAAAGACTTCTCAGGTCTAGACCATTGTTGAAAAAAGGCATTTGCCATTCAGCTTCATCAACCATATCCTGATAGGCCTCACTGTCCTCAATTCCAAGGATTCTCCCACCGTTAATTCCATCAGACTCATAACCATTCTCCACGTCTTCCATTTCTGAATCAGCTGAACTGGGTGGACTGAAGCACTCGGTTTCCGCTGAATTGCTGACCTGATAATCAGAACGCATCTCTTCTAAAATCCTTTTGTGCTCAGCGTGAAGTATAGAGTCTAAGCATCTGCAGTTATGCCAAAGAGCAAAGAGGCACGTAATGAGAAAATGGGGACCAAGCAGATCACATATATATTAGCAAAAAGATATTGATTGCAGAGTTCAGTTACCTATCTCACTCCACCTCAGAGAATCATATTATGGGAGGAGCAAAACATCAACATATAATATAACATCAAATGTATAGAAAGCCAACTATAAACAATGTTCACATGAGGCATAGGAGAAGTAATTGCTTTTCTATTTGACCCAAACATGCAAGAAGTCTCCAAGTTAGTTAACTTATAGTTGTATAGATATTCTATAAAGGCTATTTATTTTATCACCATTCAATCATAGACATGACATGCCTAAAGGCATCTAGAAGTCGCACCAGCGTGTACATGACATGCCCGCGCGTGCGTGTGTAAATATATATAATGATGACGAGAGGAAAAAGAGGGGGAGAGGGCAGTGGAAAATAATAGCATAATGGTTCCGACATGAAGGGATAATCTTACGAGGCAAGGCGGCGAAAGTGATGAATATCATCTTGGTCGTCAGATTTAAACATCATAGAAATGATAGCATCTAAAAGGTCTGACTTGGAAACAGGTATATATTTCGGCCTGGGCACTTGTAATTTAGAGATCCCCAATTCCTCATCCTCATCCTCATCCTCATCGTGGTGTTGTGTGTGTTTGCCTTTCTGGTTCTGGTTCTTGCTCTGCTTGACCTGTGTCTCCGTCACCTGTTGAGTAGAGAAGTTTTTGGGCTCTAAGGGGAGTACGGACATGTCCCTGAGGCCAGTGGCTGAACAAGAAGGAACCCTGGAGATGCTCATAGAAGTAGTAACACGGAAGTGAAACAATGCCTGTGATTGCGGAATCGGAAGAGCGTTGCCTACAGTACTCGTAAGACCTTGCCAACATA
>NW_021633812.1:0-82003 GCF_004799145.2 Neltuma alba
TTTTGAAATTAGTCACTGAATTGGGTTTTGTTATTCCCGTGAGAGTCAAGTTGCAGGGATATAACGTGCTTCCTAATTGAACTGTCCAGCGGTTGATTCGTCTCTAATGTTTTTGAGTTTGATTGCTGCTGCTGGGGCATTGTGCCATGAATGGTTTCATGGGTTATTGATTTGCTTTTTACTTTTCCCGTCTTCCTTTGATTGCTTTCTGAATCTTGGCTAATATTAATTCTTTTATTTTTTTTATTTTTGGCCACATAAAGGTCTACCAACTCTGTCTCTTTGTTGAATTTGGGACTGCAGCTTTCATTTAAACTATACTATAGTGTTGATTCCCATGCTGTCTCCTGCTTTTGGCCAGTTAATTCATAACTGGCAGTGCCTGTACTCGACAAAATAAAATATTGGTGCATTATAGGGGGTACTAGATAATTAAGCTCTTATTATGTGATAATAGGTTGGTGCGTCAGGCGGAAAGGTCTAAATTAGTGGTCTTTGTGATGTGTCTCGGGAGAGAACGGAGTTGTATATAAAAGTCAAAGGAAGTTAACGTCAGTTGTTTGTTTGTTTGACTTTATTGGTCCCTTACTAGAGCTCCCCTGTATTCCCAGTCCTACTCAGATTTATGTGGTTAAGACATCCTTCTCACTAGAGCCAGAAAATTGGTTATGTTCAATACTGTAGTTTGTTCTTAATTTCACTGTATTCAGTTAAGCATAGTTCAAAACTTCTCATATGCTTACCTGACTGACAGATTCTTAGTGAGGATAAGATGATGGCACAGTAGCTGCATGTAATGGATTGATCCAAGATTCCTAATTGATTTTCAGTTTATTTATTTATTTTATCAAGACCCGTCTAGCACACAGCATTGTTTATACAAATTTCGTGGTTGGTCTGATTTTAGTGTTGTTTCCCCACATATGTTGCCTGGTCATACAACTAGAAAGGGGGGGAAGCAAATCAGCGTGGAGAAGTAATCTCAGCTTACAGCACCACATGAAAGTTAGATAGCTAACGCACTAATATATGTTTTTCCTATTACTGTTTCTAGGTTTCACACTTGATCCTGCTAAATGCAGTAAGTTGAGTATGGAGGAAAAAAGAGAACTTGTATACGAAATATCTAAGTGGCAAATGATGCATTGGAAATGCTACAGTCGTGGAGCCGTCAAGAGATCTTACAAATCCTTTGTGCTGAGATGGGAAAGAGAGGAAGTATACTGGATTAACAAAGGTGAAAATTATAGAAAACCTTCTGAAAATGTTTCTGAAAAGAAATCTGGAGGCCAGGAAATTGCAACAGACCTTGAACCACATTCTTCTACTTCACATGGTCAGAAACCTGCTAAAAGGCAAAGGAAAAATGAGAATCCGTCTCGATTACCTGTTCCAGTAAATGACGTTTCTGTCAACAATGGAGTTGGAGATGTAACTAGTATTTCGTACTGCAAAAACACAGCTTGCAAAGCCGCCTTAAGTGAAGCAGATGTGTTTTGTAAAAGATGCTCATGCTGCATTTGTCATAAATATGATGACAACAAAGATCCTAGCCTTTGGTTAATATGTGGCTCTGAGCCTCCATTTCTTGGTGTTTCTTGTGGCTTGTCATGTCATCTTGAGTGTGCTTTAAAGCATGATAATTCTGGCATTGCCAAAGATGGAAAACGTCCCAAGCTTGATGGAAGCTTCTACTGCATCTCATGTGGGAAAGTGAATGATTTGCTCGGGTAATAGTGTATGTTTAACATGTATGTTTTTCAGTTTCTTAGATTACATATGCTCTCCATTTGAAAAATTTGCTGCTGCTCTTCTGTTTCTCTTTTAATCCTTGTGTGCAGGAGTTCTTCATTAAATGTTCTTAAGCAAGTCAATTGATATGAATGATGATTTTTATTTGTTTATTTATTTATTTATGGTAAGCTGTTTTCAGGATCTCCCTTGAGACTCTTGAGATTCTATGGACTTCATAAATTATGTGTACATACACCATCCAATATGCACATTCAAACCTACATAAGCACGTGTGCATGCACATATGTCAAAACTGTCTTCAAGGCCTTCTCCTGACTGCCTAAGCTTTGGGTTGAAATAGCTGTTTTAAAGCCTAGTGACCGAGTACTGGACTCATTTGTCCATCTATTCCTTTTTTATTTCTTTTGAGTTCAACAACTTTTAAGTATGATTGCGAATAGAGTTGTGGTGTTATTTGGTGGTTCACAGTATGCTACTACTATCAGTGAAATTTGTTGTGCATTAGTTGAGGGCGTCTGGATCCATCGAAACTTCTCATTTTTTTTCCTTTGTTTTTTGGGGGGGAGGCGTTTGTGGGGGATTGGGGACATATATCCAGGATTGTTTGCTCTGTTGAATACCAGTCAATAATACATTAAATATATTGTGATTGTTTTTAAGATAGACGGAATATCTGTTACACTTTTCTGGATGAAATGTTTCTAAATGTCTAGTGTAAGATCAATCTCACCTGTGTTTTGTTTTTAAAATGCATTTAGATGCTGGAGAAAGCAACTGATGGTGGCAAAGGATACTAGACGTGTTGACATACTATGCTACCGTGTTTCCTTGAGCCAAAGAATTTTACAAGGGACTGAAAAGTATAAAAAACTTTATGAAATTGTTAACGAGGCGGTGAGGAAACTTGAACCTGAATTAGGCCCATTAACTAGTTCACCAGTGAAGATTGGTAGGGGCATTGTGAACAGACTTTCGTCAGGGCCAGAGGTTCAGAAACTATGTGGTTTGGCTTTGGAATCATTAGATTCTTTTCTTTCTAAAAGGGTTGTGCCTCCATCACCTAATCCAACAACTCAAGGTTATCACTCATCTTTTTATTTTGTGTGCCCAAGTGAGGGTATGTTGACCTTTTTTTAATAAACATTGTTGGGAGGGGTCTACTCTGTTTCCTTAGTATCTTGGGGGAGAATAACCTTTGTAGCCAGTGGAGTATAATCCTCATGCATACCGTAATATATGTGTGTGAGAAAAAATTCACCTACTGATAAGATGGTGATGTGCTTATTAACATACTAAATGTGTTGTTTGTAAGTTCTTATTTTCATTTATTTTCTACAATGATTTATATCAGACAGTACTTTATTTGAAACTCTTGTATTTATTTCTATTGACATGAATACAGTATAGCAAAGCACGTTACAATTATAAGGTAATTCTTTTCCCTTGGATAGGGATTCTTGAAATTAAATTCGTATTTATTTGGCTTTCTGTGATTGCATTTGACCTTTTCAGATGCAAATTTGATTGCAACAAATATGGTGAGATTCGAAGATGTCAGAGATACATCCCTGACTGTGATTTTGGGTTCTGAAGATCCTTTGGAAGAAAATATCAGTGGCTATTCCCTTTGGCATCGCAAGGCTCTTGATGTGGAATATCCAGTTGAACCTACTTGTACTTTGGTTCTACCTGACCGAAGTTTCAATATAAGGAGTTTAATTCCAGCTACAAAATATAGTTTCAAAGTTGTTTCCTATAATGGCACAAGGGAGATGGGTACGTGTGAGGTACAAATCTCAACAGAGCCTGGCGAGTATGAAGTTCCTAACTGTTCAGCAACGGAAAGAAGTCAGAGCCCAGTAACCAACTGTAGCAGCCATTCCAATCCTTCATCAGTGGAAGATGAAACCAACAACAGCAATCCATTTAGTGATCAGACCGATGATCGGGCAGATAATTATCTTGCTTATAGCAAGGATGCTGACAAGCTTGCTTCTGAAAATTTATCCAATGATGTTATTAAATGTTCCAACACCGTTGGAGGTGGACTGCCTGCTGATGCAGATTCTCTGTCAGAAAAGCAACGTGGCAGAGGCTTGGCTGTAACCATACCTGGTTCTGAAATGCTAAAGCTTGAAAACAACCATTCACCAGAGGGACAAATCACTGAGGACTTGAGCACTGACGATGGGTTGAATTCCCCTGTTCAGATTGGGAGGGAATGTGTGCCACTGGTGCGTAGCTCGGAAGCAAGCTTGCCTATTACTCCTTGCAAGTTGGAAATACTTAAGGACGGGCCAGGAAGAAGTGGTAGATCCAAGTCCTCAGGCAAGGATCAAGAGAATGGTTCCGGGAAGAGAGAGGGTCCTCAGGATGGAAGCACATCTAAGAAGAGAGCTGAACAGAGGCAAGATGAGGTTTGTTGTTGCCAATGGGTATTCGGATCGGGATTTTGAGTATTACGTGAAAGTGATCAGATGGCTTGAGTGTGAAGGACACATAGAAAAGAACTTCAGACAGAAATTTTTGACTTGGTACAGCTTGAGAGCCACGCCACAGGAAGTAAAGATTGTGAAAGTATATATTGATACATTTCTTGATGATCCACCTTCTCTTGCTGAGCAGCTTGTGGACACCTTCTCAGAATGCATATCAAACAAGAGACCATCTGTTGTGCCAGCTGGGTTCTGCATGAAGCTCTGGCATTGACCATATTTTGTAGGTCCTGCTACTTGCTTGATGATTAAGCCCCAACTGGCTTGTGCTGCAGTAATTCTTTAGATCATCAATATTTTTCTTTTGAACAGTTGCCTGTATTTTACCATGGTCATTCATATGATGATGTAAAGATGATATATTCACTCTTTGAGAACGGTTACAGTTTCAATTTGTGAATTAACTAGCATTTATATGAATGTTGAAATGTTGGTAGATGACTTGAATAATTTGTATCAAACAACTCCATCTCTAGACTATAAGCAGGGTAGGCCGGTTTGGGCAGCATTAGCTTTGCCTTCTGCCCAGCCTGAAACACCACTGGGTTAGCATTTTTGACCCACAGCCTAGTTCAGCACATGCTGACGCGGCATCTCACGCTTGGTCAGGCCGGCTGGTCAGTATTGAAACAAGGGTTGGCTTCATGAAGGCTGACAAAGTGGGAACGTTTTGGGTCCTCTTCAATATGCAATTTTCTAAGAAATCCAGTGCTACCAAGTCTTTTGGGGGGAAAAAATTATGTGCCCCATTTGGCAATGGGTCTTGGCTCTGCCAATGACTTTACAAGGACTTCAATCCCACTGGAAACGAAGATTTTGCACAACGTTGCAAAGGAGATTGATGCATTTTTTTGAGTATCCATAGCATGAATTTGATATCTTTCTATCCCTTTTCTCCATGCTTGAATATTTCTCTCAAGATGACTGCACAACATCCCAGTTGACTAATATCCAAATAACATCCTGTTCGTCTATGTTAGAATAATTTGAGCATCAGCCCTATAATAATTTGATATTTTTCCATCCCTTTTACCTGTAAACACGTTCATTTTCGAGTTTATTGGATCTTCATTCTAGGGCCTGTTTATGCTCTGAAACCGTGGTTTCAACACTTTTCCAGAGGTAACCTCCTTTTACTTCGTAATCACTTCTGAAACTATAGTTTGGTTTTCATCTAAACACTCCTAGTCTATGAATACTGTAGTAAGGAAGGATCTTGTTTTCACTTCCAGAGCGCAAAAACGACAAGGCGTTTTGCATTTCCCCCACGACGATTGTTGTTTCATTCAAATGGAGCACTGTTTCCTTTTACTCTAGTACTCTGGTTTCAGTGCGCAATCTTCTCAAAGGCCAACGCATCATGCCAGGCGGTGATACGCGCGCGCGCGCACGCATATATTTCCTCTAGTCAGCCAGGCATTCTCAAGCATTTCTTCGATTCTAATTCTAATTATAAACAGTTGACTAATTTGAGGGATTAAAAAAATAAGTTAAGTTAGTTATTTGCTCAAAATAGGTGTTGTTTTTCTAAAATATCCTTACTAATCAAATGTATTAACTAAAACTATAATTATTAGAAGGGTTATTTTGGAAAAAATTAATTAAATATGGAGACAAAGTGATTGGGTCTTATATTTAGAACCAAAATAAAAATCAAATAAGATCTTATATTAAGGATAGGAGGTAGTAATTCTTATCTAACAAGGAATGATAATTAAAACATTAAATTTTGGATTTTTTTTTTTTCAAGTTTAGCCTAAGTTAAATGATATGGATAGAGAAATAGAGTTTGATAAGTTTATTAAAACTAAACTTAATTAATTAAGAGTAAAATTGAAATGTAGTGATTAATAAGTTGATCAAAAATTGCTTCTAAGATCCTAATAATAAGCACGGTATAGACACATGCAAGAACGAATGATGCTAACTTTTCACCCAAAAAAAAAAAAAAGGACGAATAATGCTAACGGTGTCTGACTGGTACTTCGCAGGCGCCTTGAATCCCGAAACGCGGGAGCTCCAGACTGCTCTCATGAACAAAAAATTGGCAAGTACAGTGTTTCCACATCTACTAGAAGAATGTCTGGGTATGAGAGAGCTGAAGCAAATCCATGCTTCTGCTATTACCCACGGTCTTGCTCGATTCGCCTATATCGCTAGCAAAATTCTGGCTTTCTGTGCTAAATCAGAACACAAGGATTTGCCCTATGCGGAGACGCTTTTCAATCACATGATGACGCCCAATGTCTTTGATTGTAATTCTATGATAATGGGTTTCTCGAGTAATTCAGACTTCGACAAGGTTTTCTCTATTTTCAACCGAATGCCTGGACTTGGCACACGTCCTAATGCTCGAACTTTCACTTTTGTGGTCAAATCATGCGTTTCTTTGTCTTTACTTGAACAGGTTCATACTCAGATAGTAAAGTTGGGGAATTTCTCTGATGTTCATGTTGTTAGCTCTTTGTTAAATATGTATTCTAAACAAGGAGCAATTCAAGGTGCTCGCAAATTGTTTGATGAAAGTCCTCATAAAAATGTGGTTTGCTGGACCAGCCTTATCAGTGGTTATTGTGACAATGGTTTGGTCAATGAAGCTCGGAATTTATTTGACGCAATTCCTCAAAGAAATGATGTTTCCTATAGTGCAATGGTATCTGGATACGTCAAGAATGCTTTCTTCAATGAGGGAATTGAGCTCTTTCGCGAGATAAAGAATTCCGGAAATCTGAAGCCGAATAAGTCTCTTTTAGTGAGTGTTCTTACTGCCTGTGCGGCTGTAGGTGCCTTTGAAGATGGTAAATGGATTCACTCTTACATTGTTGAAAATGGTTTTGAATATGAACTTGAAATTGGTACTGCATTGATTGATTTCTTTGCAAAATGCGGATGCGTTCAAGAAGCAGAATGTATATTTAGTAATCTGTCGGAGAAAGATGTTACTACTTGGAGTGTTATGATCTTGGGTTTGGGGATTAATGGAAGGAACCAGCAGGCACTTGATCTCTTCACGCAGATGGAAACGATTGGACCCAAACCAAATGCCGTGACTTTCGTTGGTGTTCTTAATGCTTGCAATCACAAATTTCTGTTGGATGAAGCATGGAGATTATTTGGGCGTATGTATAAAGTTTATGGCATATTACCATCCATTGAGCACTACGGATGCATGGTTGATCTGTTGGCCCGAGCTAGACGAACTAAAGAGGCTGAAGTACTGATAAAAACCATGCCAATGAAACCTGATGGAGCTATATGGGGGTCAATTCTCAATGGGTGTCTGATACATGGTGATACTGAGTTGGGGCTGAGAGTTGGGAAGCTCTTGATTAAATTAGAGCCTCAACATAGTGGGAGATACGTCCTTCTGGCAAACATGTATGCCGGCATGGGTAAATGGGAGAGTGTTTCTGAGATGAGGAAAATGATGAAAGACCGAGGAGTACTACCAATCTCTGCTTGGAGTTTCATAGAGATTGATCAAATTGTCCACAGATTTGTTGTTGATGATAAGTCTCATTCTTGTTTAGGGGATATCTATAGTGTTTTGAGTCTATTGGGAAAGGAACTTGAGGATTTTTGTGTTGCAGAGGATGCAAGTTTTATTTAAAATATCAATGTCTTTTGGGCAAAAAGTTTCAGACTGGAAATTCACATGCCTGCAAGACATGTCCAGGGCAAACTTTAAAATTTTCTCCTTGGAGACAAAGGCTCAATCCTTCAAAGAGTTAACATGTCTTGTGGTTTGTGAATTCAGCAATGAGGTTGGCTTCTGAGCACGGTAAAAATCCATTCTTTGTTTGGACTGTAAAGACGGTGTTTGAGATCAGCATGTCCACGTTGAGCCAAATGGATCAGCAAAGTCAAAATAAAAAGGAGGACTCCTTTGTCTATGTTTTATTCAAATGGTTAGGTTGTCTTTCAACTTGCTGGCGGAAAGTCATCGGTGAAACCAGGGATTGGTGGGCCCCTACATTCATCGTAAATGTTAGTTCTGCTAGCAGAACTTGAAAACGCATATTTCTAGATTCCAATTATTTCTATGCATATAATATTATTAGAAAGAGATTAAAATTTTTTAAAAAAAATAAAAAATAAAAAACTGAAATAATTTCATATCCTTTTTATTCTTGTGCTTTCTTCTTATTGTACTATAATATTATTAGAAAAGATGTGAAGTATCTTTTAAGATTTAGGTAAATGAATCTAATTTGAAATACTACCACCACCTAGTACCCATTGTTTTCTTAAACTGCGTTCTCTCCAAATAGTTCATTTATCATTCCAGATCACCCTAGCCGAATCCGGTTGTCGCTTTGTCCAACTGATTCTACCTCATTCAAGATTAAATCTTCAAGTAATATTAGAATTATACTACTACTGATCCCATCCTCTCTTTCAATCAACCCAAATCAGTTTTATTTCAATTGAATCTACCCTCTCTCTTCCAATCAACTTCCCTGTCAAGACCCCCTTGGGAAAAATGTCTTCTGCAACTTTTACAGGTCCAATTTCTGGGACTGGCTTTGTTGGTCTGAAATCTAATTCCTCAAATCTCTGTCTGAGTACTGGTTCCATTGGCTGGGAAAAGAAAACTGTCTCCAATGGCTCTAAAGCTTACTGCATGAAGGTGAAGTGATCCGGTGAATGATCTTGTAATTGATAGGAGACTGAAATGAAATCAGTAATTTCCCCCTCCTTTCTTATATGATTCTGTGTGTGTGTTCAAACAGACATGGAATCCCATCAACAACAAGAAGTTCGAAACCCTCTCCTACCTCCCTCCACTCTCCGATGAATCCGTGGCAAAGGAGATTGACTACATGCTTAAGAAAGGATGGATACCTTGCCTTGAATTTGATGAGGTATGTTTCAAACGAACAAGTATGATATATCAGATTTCTTCTCATCCTCTTTTAGTTTAAAAGTAATAGATGTATTATGATTGCTCATGCAACTGTTTAATTTTTCCCTGTGTGATATACTCTGTTTGAGAGATCTATATAATAATTTGTCCAACATTCAAAGAGGGATTACATGATTGTAAAAGTGGAAGGGAAACTTATGTGATCCTAATATTCATTCATTATTCGTATGATCTCTGCTTTTATGGTTTAACTAATTTGAGCAGAATCCCCACGAATGGACTGGAGAACAAGATATTCATTCTATTTTATGAATATTTATATTGATGCTTCAATTTTGAAAGACTTGTATTATATACATCTGCGTAACATGAAGGTCTGTGTTGTGTTGGAACATGGAAGGTGGGATGTATTAGGAGAGAGAACAGCCAGATGCCAGGGTACTATGACGGAAGGTATTGGACACTGTGGAAACTACCAATGTTTGGGTGTACAGATCCATCTCAAGTGCTGAATGAGATCCACGAATGTAAGAAGACATATCCAAATGCATATATTCGCTGTTTGGCATTTGACAACAAGCGCCACATGCAGGCGATGGCCTTCATCATCCAGAGACCTACCACCACTTGAGCTTCCATATTCTGATGATCATCTTTCCCTTCATTTCATTTTCCTTTTTCCGTTTTCCATTTTCCTGTTGGTTGAAGTAAAATAATTGGTGTTCACTGGTCTTGCTGGAAGAAGAAAAAGAACTTGTCATGCCATGCCTCCACTTGTTGGAGGGGACTAGAAATCTGATCTGATTTAGCTTTTCGAAGTGGTTTGATGTTGCTGATGTGTGAAACAGCCCATAGTTTTGTGTTGTTTAAATTTAGTGTAATCATCAAGTTGGACCACCCCCCCCCTTTCACATAAATGAAGCTTGGGTTAGTGGGTTAGGTATTTGAAACTCCAGCCTTCTTTTTCCTAGGAACTCATGAGAGTTGTCTTTGACGGAGACAGCGAGGCAAATGGAATGCTTGAAGTGTGATCTGCCACTCTGGATGATATTTTTAATTTTATACTCTTTCCGGTCCTTAATGTATAAAATATACTCTACCTGGTCTATAATATAAGTTGGTTACTTTTTCTCATGTATTATAAAAAAAAAAAAAAGTTTATTTATTAAATGTGTCCTCAAGTGATAAAGTTTTCTCATGGTTTTGGTTGAATGGCATTGCTAATTTTCTTTCATAAATTATCAAGCTTTGGGTACACATTAAATGAAAATCATATTTTAATTAATTTAATAATCCAAAGGTCACATTAAAAGAAAATTACTTGCAGAGATTAATTAAAATTTCACTAAGGAAAAATAGTACTTCGTTCTAAATATTTCTTTTGTGATCTATTTAATTCTCTAATTAAAAACGCCCAACAATTGTTTTTATATATGAAGTTCACTTTCTGTCTTTTCCCAATTTAGGGTAATTGACAAAGCCATCGTCGAATATGGCTGCCCCTCTTTTTGTATCACCGATGCTTGTTAAATTTCGCATACTATAAATTAATTAATGCGACTTTTTCCCCCCCACAATTCACGTCATCATTTGGTGCATTGAAAATGGTCAAAGATAATATAAATTAATATCGTTACGTTTCTCCCTCCACTGCGACGCACAAAGGATTCCATAAGTTTATATGAAGATTTTTTTTTTTTTTAATTTCGATTATGGTCATACAATCCAATCAAAATCATGATATGAAATTTTACACCCAAGAAAAAAATTACTACCATTTGCTAAGATTCAGTCAGGGTCATTATTATCGATTCTATCCACAGAACACACTTAATATTTCTCTTATCACTGATCCGCCCTTGCCATAATGAGGACGGCCACCACTGTGGCTACCACCACCAATGTTGATAATGCAACCATTACCATCACTTAATCGCCACCGCAGCCAACATCACTGCCACAACCATGACTTTCACAGTATTATCATTAACCGGGTCATAACGATCACCATAGTTACCATACCCTCTATTCCTATTTACAAGTCTTAACCAAATCATAAAAGATAGATAGACATGGTTGAAATTAGCACCCCCCCCCCCCCCCCAAAACACTTTATCGTTGTAAAGAGTCTGATGAAAAGAAAGGGATTTCTACTTTCACCTTTGCCATCACAGTTCCTTTCAACCCCACAACAAACACAATGCCATCATCACTTCTACAACTCTAAACGATAACTCCAGATCAAGGTAAAGTCCACTGAATGCGCTGATAGTAATAAATCTCGAACATAAAAAGATATAAAGAATGCTAGCTCCAATAGTATTTGAGAAAAGAAGACGCGATCCAATAACTTGCTCATGTAACCAAAATAGACATGGAAGAAGCCAAATACACGCAAGCCTACGCTTCTTCTAAGATAGGCACAAATCATGATATCTTTCCATATCAAATGAAATCAACCAACAGCACAAATTAGCTCCATTTAAAATTTAATCCCTTAAATTTCTAAGGATTGTACCTACACATCTAAGGAAATGGTTTATATGTGAATAAGCACCAATGAACTTTCAGAACCTCCTGGTCATACCCATCTCTCCGCATAATTATGATATAAAACAATTGATCCCAGACGCTGAAAAATTCAATAATTTTGAGTGCCACTTTCAAGCATGGAAATGTATGGGGGAAAAAATCAGATGCCATATAACAACTACACAGGACGTTAAGCTCAAGGTAGGACAGGATGTTAAATGCCCCACAGGAACAACTCAAATTCTTACACACTTTTTTGGTTCCTACCAAGCACCCACGAGGGTTTCAGTCATCAAAGGTTCTCCATAATTGAACCATCCCAGAAGGATTTGCCATCTGCAAATTGAAATATAAAGATGATTTAGAAAAGACAGCAGGTAAAAAGATAATAATACAAACGTTTTCTTCATCTATTGTAGCCAAGAGACAAGCAACCAACATAAAGAGTCACCACCAAATATCACTAGTCATACAATATGAAAACCGTAGATGCAATAATAACCTTAACCCTCATTGAAATTCATGCTTTTACTAAGGCTAAGACTAGCCTGAAGATACTTTGAAAAGCTTAGAAAAAAATATCAGAAAAAGTTATCAAAATGGCACGATTCAAATTGTGAGATTTTCAATAGTTCCACAACCTTCCAGCAATACAAATCACCAAGACATTCAAGAAAGCATTGAATATGACATGAACACTTCAATTGTGACAATTAAGCTTGGCAATGACTAATATACGCTTCTGCAGCGCAGCTGCATTTCTGATGGGTTCTGAAGTTGGATCCGTTGAAACTTAAATGTATGTTTTTCACACCTTGTTTGTTTTCACTTTACAACTAATACAGAAGTCCTAATTTGAAACCGCACGGTGCACTTACGGTTAAAAATAGTTTCATTTATTACTTTCGACAGCTCTTTTGAGTTTACATTAATCGATGAACCCCACGTTTGCTGAACCAGAAAACTGCTAATAATATCATAACAGAATGCTGCAAGAAGAAATGGAAAAAAAGAGAGGGGGGGGGTCAACTTCTGGGAAATCCTCTTGAATTTAGAAGCAATATTTTTTCCACAATTAAATTGAGCTACCTTTCATGATATATATATATATATAAATATATAACAATACAATAGTAACTAAAACTCTGGATTAGAATGATGAAGCTTGCGATACAAGAAACGCAATAAATCTAAAAGCTTGCGATGCTTTCGCTCAAAAAATTCGAAAAGGCGAAGAGGTATTATTTTGCTTTTTCATTTACTGGGATATAAGTTTCATTGTTAAATAATGAAACTTGAAAATTTAGCCACCTTATGCAGCTTTACAACCAACGGGGTATCAGCTACATCAGAAAGAAGATAGTCAGGTGGCCAGGATTACTAATCAATTAAACGAGAGTATTGATTTATAGATCCCTGAACGAGGGAGAGTTCAGCGTTAAAAATAGCCAGCTAAGAATTACTTCAGTCGCAGCAATTCAAACTTTAGCTAAAGTTGAAGAAAGAAGCACTACGAAGAGGCTTCAGTAGTACTATTTCCTAAACCTAACAGCAATTACCACCCTTCAAATATGAGATATCCCTAATCCACGTCATTATTTAATAGAAAGTAGGAGGAAGGAGAGAAACCCAACACACCTCAAAAACAGAGTTAATCTACCGATTCCTCTCCGCAGGCAATGGGCGATTAAAACCTCCTCGCCGGTTCATGTACTGCCTAGGCTGCCGCTTGGTCACTGCTCTAACACCACTCACGTCCGCACCAGGCACGGGCTTTCCTTTGGTCGAATCAAACCCGATCGGAATCCCTAATTTCTTCATCATCTCCATCTCATCCCCGTCCATCCCATTTTCTCCCTCCGCTCCCCCATTATCACCGCCACTGTCATTATCCTTGTGCTTCTGCTGCTGCTCCTTCGCAATTCCATCCACAAAATCAGAGACCACTTTCTTCGTATCCCTATTATCTTCAGCAGTAGATTCTCTGCGATGACGCTTCCTGTGAGGTTCAGGCGAAGGTGTCCGGTGGTGATGGTGCCGCCGGCGGAGGGACCGCTCTCCGGGAGAACGTGAACGGGAGTGAGAACGGTAACGGTCAGGAGAACGCGTGCGGGAGCGCGTGTGGCGGGATCTGCCCCTGTCAGGTGTGCGAGAACGGGATCTCTTGCTGCGTATTCGATCGCGATCTCGGTCTCGGTCTCGGTCTCGCTCGCGTTCGCGTTCCCGTTCTCGTTCACGGTCACGATCTTCCTTGTCTCGTCTCCTTTCTCGATCTCGGTCTCGCTCGCGAGCTCGGTCGCGGTCGGTCATGGTGCGAGGCAGTGTTTGATTTCATGGATAGCTTTCGGCCCTATATGGCCTTCACTTTCCCAATTCCTGAACAGGAGAAACTCAAAACCCCAAATTATTATCTCCTAAAACCCTAGGGATTTTCAAGTAATTTTTTATAAAATGGACCAGTAAAGGGGGAAAAAAATTAAAGGGCGTTTTAGCCCTTTTATAGGCCAGCAGTATCCTAAACTATGGTAATTATAAGGAGGCAGTTTGGTTCAAAGGATCATAAAAAATTGAAACAGCAGGGAATTTAATGTAGTAATAAATAATTATACAGTATTTATTTGGAATAAAATAAACATGAAATGGTCTTTTTAGCTCTATTACAAATGTCTAAAAATTGACTCATTAAAGATATAAATATTGATACCATGATTGTGGGCAATATATATTTATATATGTATATCGATATTTTGATTAATGTAATTTTGGATTATATCATCCACATTCTTAATATAAGACTTAATAGATGACTAGTTTTGAGAAATTAAAAAAAATAAAAAGTTAATTGTAATATATACTCCCTCCATTTCTTATTATAAGAGACAAATAACCAAATTACGTTGATTAAAAAAACAGTTAAAATTAGTTGAGGATAATTTTTTTTTACCAGAAAGTTGAGAACAATTAATGTGTAAAAAGTATAATGTTTTTTCTAACAGTGCCTCCATTAATAAGGAGAGAGAGTATAAGAGAGAACAATTAAATTATTAAAAGAAAGAGAAGTGGGAGGGAGTGAGAGTATAAGTTGGAGACAAAATAAATAGAGATAAAATAGAAAATCAATACAAAAAAATATAGACAACTTTTAAGTGTCTCTTATATATGGGAACATGCTATAAGTATCAAATGTCTTTTATAATAAGAAACGGAGGAAGTATTATATGATCTTTATAAAATACATATGTATGAGTGTGTATATATCATCATCATATTATATATTAGTTTATAAGCCCAATAAATTGATTTAAAGGAAGACGATAAAATAATATATTAAAATAATTTATCAGACTTTCTTAATTATTTCAAATTAATCAATTGGTTTTTGTATGATATTGTTTGGGAACCAATTTCGGTGTTTATTACTTTGATTAGCATTTTAAGCTTATCAAATTTAGATCGTTCATATCTCATTTGGATGGTTCAGATTTGATTTCTTTTTTATTTTTATTTGTTTAAAATAATTATTTTAATATATATAGAATCTAAAATAAAAATAATCTCTTGACTATCATTCTTTCAAAAAATAATTTTTTATTTAAAAATAATTAATTGAAAATTGAAAATTTAGACTGTTTAAATCAGATGTAGACTGTCTAAATTTGATAAGCTTATGATGCTCATCAAGTTGATAAGCTCAGAGGGGGGGATAGCTAGTCAGGGGATTTAACACTTTATATACCCAAGCGGGAATCAAACCCCCAACCTTAGTTAAAAGAGAATGAGTCATTACCACTCAACCACACACCCCTAGTTGGTAGTGTGTTTATTTACTGTCAGATATCCTCTCTTTGTTGGACACAGAGCAGTATGTTGAGATTATTTTGTAAGGTGTTGTATAAAAACCAAACTATGATTTTAAAAATGATTTTACGATATATAAAATAAGTATATAAGAAAAATTTTATCTCGACTTGTGTAAAAAGTACTTTTGGAGAGAACTAAACACGTTTTTGTGACAAAAGAGGGATGTTCTTCAACAAATTTTGGAGGTTAATATTTGCACTGGAGAGAACAATCAGTGTTTTGCAAACGGAAACAATTTTGCAGTTCAGAAAAGGAATGTTGGTTAATGATGTATTTCAATTATGCTCCGTTTGGGCTGTTGGACCTTTGTTTCCTTTGTCAATGAAGTTTCTGCTTGTTAACTAAAAAAGAGGATACGAGGCAGCATAACATTATTAAAGTTGTGTAATGAGGATTACATACATGTCATGCTACAATCGGGATTGTATTAGATAACTTTACTCAAGCGGGGAAACTACCGCAAGACAATTTTGGGAAGCCAATAGATGGCATATGCATGAAGGATAGAGCTGCTGAAAAGAATCATATATAATACATCTGGTCCTAATTAGATTACAAATAAAGTCTTATAATTAGAATCAGAGGTAATATGTTATTTTATACCTCTCGCGATGATTGCTCTTGTTGTTGAGAGATGCGAATAGTTGGTTGCTGGAAGGTTTTTCCATGTTAACATCAAGATAGATTCCTTGTTGATGGCAGAATCTGCATGCGGCAATGTCGGAAGCTTTTCCATATGCATTACATAATTAATTAGCTATGCGACGTGCTGTTAGAAATTGACAACCAGATTTTAATTTGGTCAAGTGTGTAAATAGAGAATCAATGTGTGTCTCCAGAATGAAAAAAATGTGATACTTTGATATAGAACATCCTTGCTGTAAGCAACTTTGTGAGGAATCATTGTTGTATAGGAAGCAAATTTGGTAGCCAATATTGGAGTACTAAGATTTCGTTAATTGGAGGGTTATGTTCTTCTGATTAGGTGATGAGACCTCCGAATCTTGAAAAGCTGCTTATGGTTGGTCTCAATGATGCATCTTTTGGTATTATTTGTTACTTCTTGTATTTTGGAGACTCTTTGAATTTCCATTCTTTAGTCTGGGTTTGTATTCTTGGGGGGAAAAGAAAAACAAACTTTAATGTATGCTGCCAACCAAACACTTGAATTGGCAAAATTTGATGCTATGACATTGAATCGGACGGGTCACTATTGCATACTGTCATCCTCCAGAAGAGGGATATTGACAACTAAATCGGTAAATCCTATAAAACGGTGAAATGCCATTGTTTTCCTATCATAATTTTAAAGAGAAAAATACTTAAGTCAAGTTTTTTACATTTATTAAGTTCTTTAATTACATATAGCCATGTGTTTTTTTCATATGAATTTATAATTAAGTATTATTTAATGTTAATATTTCAAAAAGTATAACACGTAGTCCTGAGTAATTACAAAACTAGGTATATTGAATACAAGAAAGTTGACGTAAGTATTATCCTAAGTTAAAAATCAAAGTGCATTTATTTTAATCCATTTTTTTCAAGTAAAAATCCTCTTCCCCCTCATTGGCATTGGAGCCACCTTCAGCAGTTATAGCTCAGTCGCCAGGTGCGGGAGCTATATCCCCAAGTAGAATGCCCTACCCATTACCCAAGACCTCAGCATTCTTAAAATAACTCTAGATTTTAGTTCTTACAATTTAATCGAATTTTAATTTTGATTCGCATGGTTTCAAAAAGATGGTTTTGATTTTTATAATTTCATAAGGATTTGATCCAAGTTTAGGTATAAGAATTAAAATCAAAACTGGTTATAAAAGTGTATACTAATCTTGTTAAAATCAAATCAAATCAAATCCTTATGAAACTAAAGGGACAAAAACCAACTATTTAAAATTACAAGAAACAAAACCAAAACTCAATTAAACTTCAGGAACTAAAAGTAATATTAACCCTATAAAGAAGTCTGTAAGAATTCATAACATTTTTATAGGAATTTAACAAAATTTATTGTTCATGATAAAACCCAATTATTGTTAACAAGTAGATTATAATTACTAACAAATTGTTGGTTAAGATGATAAGTAATTTTGGAGAGATTTTAACATTAACGTTTCCAACCTGACAAAGATTAGTCTCAAGATTAGTCTCAAATGTGTACTTTGGCTTATATTAAAACACAAGCAGATTATAATTATAAGAATTCATAACTCATGCTATCTTAAATTGGTCCAGTTTATTAGACCACATAAGGTTGTAGTACTGGAAAAGGAAATATCAAAGCTTAAGATGCAACACGAATCGTCCTCGTACAAATCACAGCAACTTCACAACAATACCATAATGCATACAACCGGCAGATTCAAGATAAACCGTGCTTATTCTACCCTCACGCATGGGATATTGTCTTTGTTCTTTTACAAACATATCAAACACGCAAATGAGAAGCTGAAAACGAAACAGAACAAAACAATAAACCATCATATCCACGGTGCGGCCTCATTCTCCACAGAAAGACTAGTACATTGCCATGCGCATGATGCACGCTTCTTCGACATCTGATGAATATATATAGAGCCATATACTCAGATTGGATTTGCTTTCATATCTTGTTTTTTTAATTCCTAATTCATTAATTCACTTACTACAAAACAGTTTGGAATTAAATCCTATGTATTGTTATCACGTAGGAGAATCTTACCTCTGAGGAATCAAAATGAAAGCTCTTTCTCTCAATAGGCATTCTGTCATACATAGACAATAAAAGAGAGAAATATTAAATCAGTTTCGCATGTCGACAGCCGAAAAGGAAAATTCAACACGCACTGAAATTATTACCACCAAGTAACCAAACAAAGTAACGTAAAAAAATTTCCTGGCCAAAAAAATTAATATAACCCAATTTATATAATAATATTTGAAAATTAAATACACAACCTAATATTTATGGCAGCACACACACACACACGGCTCTTGTTGACCAGCAATGTACATATGTGTGGCTCTAAATTCATTTGAAGATAATTAAACAAAATAAAACATTAATTGAAACATATAATTTTAATTTTACTTCTGTTACTTACTATTTTCGTCTTTTGCTCATATATAATTTTTTATCAAATAACAAATCATATATTCCTATATTATAAAAAATATTTATTTTTAATATTTTTAATGTCATGTAATTTTATTTCCCAATGAACATATGTTTTAGTTATCACGACAATCAAAAGTGCCTTCCTAAAATACTTCTTAACGAGAAGTAAAATTTAATCATGAGATAAATTCTTTCATCCATGGCAGCACTGCTCAAGTCATATAAATTGAGAGATACGTTACCAGCTGTCTTCCAGATGAAAACCTTGAGAGAAAACCATACCAACAAATACACAACAGTGAGATCAAATATGGAAAGTCCAATAAGCTAGAAATGCAATTAATTACCTTTTAAGAATTGTTGATATCAGTAAATTTAGCCTGAAAAAATTCCTTTGCCATTGAGTCCTCCCACTCTAAATTGTCCCACCATCGTGTTTCTCCTCTTATATGCTTCAAAGTATTTGTTGCAGAGTTACGATCAAGAGGAAGCTTGTTCAAATTATTGCATCCAGTTATCTCCATGACAATAAGTTTAGGAAAAGGCAACGTTTTCTTGCAGACGCTCCATAGTCTTGGCAGCCTTGTCAAAACCATCGAATCTAAATTTCCAAATACGCTATCCACATCTTCTTCGATTTCCATAATCACTTCTTCGAGTGAAAGACAATTAACTAATTTGAGAGAACGAAGGACTGGAGCAAACCTGAGCCATGTCAAATGAGTTACTGAAAAACTGTCCAAAATTTGGACCTCACTAAGCTGCCGAAATATATCAATCTGATGATCAACAAGGGACGACTCTTCCAACCAGTGTCGCCATGCAACCAGATGAATCACCTCCAAAAGTTCCATTTTTGACAGAGATTGTGTTACTGGTGCGTTGATAGTTTCAGTAGTCTCCTCATTTTGTTGATGAATTAATCCAACATTTCTGATGCAATGCCGCAACTTGTCTGAGCTAAGTAATTTGTTGATGCCTGAGGGAGTCTCTAAGGTGAGGCTTATGTCCTCCAAGAATGGTAGCTGCTCTAAGCGCTCCAGAAATGATTTCTCTTGTAAATATGGCGAAGTGAACGAGGTGGATGACGAAGGGTCCTCATTTGTGGTTTCTGAGGACCTTATCTCTCGCCAAAACGAGAACACCATCAAACTCTTAAGACAAGATATAACCTCTTTAGAGATGACTTCAAGACTGAAATGAACGTGTTCTAGGAGAAACACTCTCAATCTCGTCAAGTTGATCATCTCTACCGGAAGATTTTCCTGAATATTGAGATATGACAAGTCCAGATATTCCAAGTGAATTAGTCGACCTATTTCTTTGGGCAGTGTGGTTATCCCCTGAATGTGCCTCAAACTTAGAACTTTTAATTTGCTCATGGATCCCACCTTCTCGAAATCTTTTATCTGTACCTTGTTGCACCATACTATTAAGGTCTCAGCATTAGGGCAGACAGGACCATCCCAAGTTAGGACCTCTTGAGCATGGTTGTCACTTACTGAAATCTTCTCTACAGTCTTCCATTTCTCACCATCACATTCCTGTGATGATCTCAATGCTTCATCTTGCACCAGAACTTTGTCTCTCCTCTGATCTTGGTCACGAGCCAACCATAATGCCATTTGTCGAATCACATTGTGCATCTTGACGCTATTATCTCCATAATCTTCCAACAAAGATGCTACCATTAGGTTTTCAACCACTTCTACGCCATGATTGATGGCATCTTGTATGCTATCATGGTTCCCAAGTAATCCCTCTCCAATCCACAGACGTATAAGATCAGGGACAGAAACGATTTCACCCTTTGGGAACAAAGCAAAATACAAGAAGCAGTTCTTTTCTATGGTAGTGGGAAGGCTATCGTAGCTGGACTTCAGAGTAATGAACACATCCTTCTCCATGCCTTTCACTTTGGAAGGGAAATTCTTGAGCTTCTTCAGGTTATGCTTCCATGATTGTAGTTTCTTTAGGCCAGCCACATCTTGTCCAACTGCTACCAATGCAGGCGGGAATCCTTCGCATTCTTGACTAAGTTCACGTGCAACCATGCCCAGAGCAGATTCTGAGTTTATACCTGCACTTCTGCACAACAAATCAAGAGCATCTTTTTCCTCCAAACATTCCACTTTGAACTTTTCAGCCTTCATTTGGTCACACACGTTTTCAAAGCGTGTTGCGATAAAAATTTTTGATCGATTGGCTTCATTTGGAGGCGGAACGCCAATGTCTTCCAGATTTAGTGCTCCACCTGCACCATCCAGAAATAAAATGTATTTTTTCCCTTTCAGCTCATTGAAAACTTCTTTCGCTTTGTAATCTCTACTTTTGCCCTCCCAATTCACATTATCAATTTTGCAGTTTTCGCGGAGATCATCAATAATTTTTTCTATATCACAGCCTCCAGCCATGTCAATCCAGATCACCAGAGCATTATCTTGTCTGGTAGTTACATCAGCGATCACACTATTATATACTTTTCTCATGAGTGTTGTTTTCCCTGACCCGCCCATGCCGTACAACCCAACAATACCCGAATTGTCTTCTCCAGTGAAATCTATCAACTTCTTTAGCTTTGAATCCATGCCTACAGTGTCAGGTAGAGGCATTTCATTCGCAAGCAGAAGTGGCCTCTCAAAATCATTATCGGCAGCAGCACTAAGCCCTTGTATTTTGTTTCCCAAAGCTCTTACGAGCTTATATGTCGTAAGAACATTTCTTGCCAGCCAATAGCGCGAGTGCCAGCCCATAACGGAAAAGCTTGCCGCCTGACTGTAAATTATTCCTATGCGCATAAAAATGTCCATGATAGCCTGTACGGGAAAAGGGGGGGGGGAGATCAACGTTTAAACCCATTCCATTTGGTATTTGTGTATTTTAAATTTGAGTTTAAGATAATTAATTATATATCAAGCTAATGGTACATGAAATCCTTTCTCATTATTACATCCTGTCTTTTTAAGTACATATGGAATAATCAGTTTAGTTACTGAGAGTCCAGCTAATTAAGACTCAATTTGTGAGGTCTCATAGATCTTCTGATTTCATATTTTAATTATATGTTTATGTTTTTTTATCATATTTATATGTTTATTAATATATAAAAACATCAATACTAAAACTATTAACTTCTAAAATAAATTATATTTTAAATAAAAAAGTCACTTTCTAAAGCTTTTTATGGTTGACAAATAACTTTTTGGGCTGAATCTTTCATGTTCATGTATTTTGAAACAAAAATTAATGTGTTGACTTTAATTTTGAGCAAAATGGCTGGACCATGATTTCATTAATCTATCAGCGGCCGGGATGACCACCACTAATTATTGCCACTTGTTTTCGTTTAGTGTGTTTATTTTATAAACTACATTTATCTTGGTGGGGATTTATTGCTTGGACTGAGGATTAGACTTGAAGTCTCATTCGATTGTTTCTTATATTTTTATGTGTAAGTATTAGTTGTTTCAAAGGGAAGGCTTCGGAGGTTTGAGGCTTCTAGATTCAAACGTCTATATTGCCCAGGCCACCATTTTCATATCGATCTAGAGAGAGTCAACGAAAATTTCTAATATAGAAAAGCTTGACACCTTTAATCAGTTATATGAAATTATGCATGCAATTGATTGTTTACATGACACGGGAGTTTACAGAATCATGAGTGTTTTATGTTTCTAACTGTCTATTTGGTATAAGAAAAATGGAGGAAAGAAAAAAAAATTGATAAGTTTGATTTAGGAAATTGAAGGAGTGAGATCATAAAATTTTAATAAATAATATACATAAGACAAAAGAGTAAGAAAATTTTATTAAAAGTTTTTATCTCATTTCCTCTAATTGTTGAAATCAAACTCATTAAAATTTCCTTTTTCCTGTCCTCCATCTCCCTCATACTAAACAGACACTCAGAATGTGGTCATGTGGTTTATCCATGGTTGAGATTTTTGTTTATAGAATTATATATATGTGTGTGTATATATTAATCAAACGTGTCTTGGTTGATATTTTGTACTAAATGGAGCCGCCGACACCTAGATTTTCGAGGTATGACATGTAAGAGCTCCCAAGCAATATAGTCCAATCGAGCTTACTTCATGTATCTTTTCTAATCATGTACTACCTCCGGTCCTTAATATAAGACCCTATTTGACTTTTATTTTGATCTTAAATATAAGACCCTAATCCACTTTGTCTCTCATATTTATATATATTTTTCTAAAGTAGCCCTTCTAATAATAAGAGTTCTAGTCAATACACTTGATTAACAAGGATATTTTAGGAAAAACGACACCTATTTAAGACAAATAACTAACTCAACCTACTTCCTTAATTTCCTCAAATTAGTCAACTGGCTCTTATAATTAGGACCGGAGGTAGTATATTGTAATTAGTTATTGATAGAAAATTCCTTATTATGTGCAATTAACTGGTATATTTTGAAAACAAAATTCTAAATTTAAGAAATAAAATTGATTGATATTTTATATTTAAAATCGAAGTAAATTTTTTGTGCAGATCCTATATTTAGAGCCAGAGGTAGTATATTTGATATCACAAGAATTAATATAAGAGATCAATAGCAAGGTAAATAACCTGCTCCATGGGATCAACAGCTTCAACCCAACGACGGACTCTTCCACTGCGTGGCCCATTATCTGGTATCATAAACCCAGCTGCTTCTATCGTTAACTTCGCTAAGCAGTATATGGGACGAAGTTGATCCCATCTCTGTGCTAAATTTTCTGCTTCTCCCTCAAGCCTAGAGAAAATGATAGAAAATGTTCTTGTTCTGAGAAACCTGAAAGACCTGAATGAATCAATGGTTCTTCTTACCACCAGCTGCCAACGAGCCATGGCTCATAGATCTCAGATCGATGGATGTTTGGAAGAGGATCAGAGCAAGAGTATACTGTGTTTGTGTTATAAACCTAACCTTATCACAAACTTGGTCAACCTCTGTTGTTTTTTCTCTTTTAATATTTGGCAGAATAGGCCTACGTTGAATTTAAATTGCCAAGTTGATGCAATCATATCCTTTCTACATGAGAGGGAGACAGGTGCATTCACTCGAGAAAATTATCCGTACATTTATATTCAATTTTTAATGTGGTTTTTATAACTTATAAATTTGAAAATATTTGCTTTTTTTTTCCATGAAATTTGAAAATATGGTCTTAGAGTTTATACTGTTTTAACTTATCTGTATTTATTGGAATTTTGATGTTATTTGAATAATTTTGGTAATATACTCCCTCCCGTCCTAATTACAGAAAGGGAAAATCACAATTAATGTTCCTCCGCTAAGCCATTACTTCTAATTACGAACTTTCAGTTATTGAAATTTTATTGAAAAACTATTAGAAGACAACTTCATTTCTACATGGGTTACCTGATTTTTTTTTTTTTGCCAAGTGGTTTACCTCAAAATTTATAATATAATTGATTGCATGCAATTTTGGTGGTCTCATAGACCATTTGGTAATTTATTTGAACGTGTTTTTTGAATAATTGGTATATGACTATGAAATTTGAGCGACCATAAAAACAAAAAAACAATTGCTGTCAAATCTCATCTCGACTCAGCAAATAAATTGTAAGTAAACAAATGATGAGGGGTAGTTGCAGTTTGTCGACATGTGAAAAGTCTTTAGTCTGAATAACTTTTTCTTTTCGTTTCACATCAGATTGGACCCATACATACATAATTGACAAAAACAGTTCATATATTTAATCTGGCTTGATTGGCCAAAAATTTTTTAAAAAAAATGGATCGAGTCCTTGTATCACCCGAAAAAATGGTTCAATCGGCTGTTTTCTAACAAAATAAGGGGACATTTTTTTAATCAAGACTTAAACCCAACGTCGTTGAGGCCGGACTAGACAGGACGACGGTCGGATCGATTCGGCCATTGACTTGCAAGAGTGACTATCTGTTTCGTAATGTTATATTCGCTCCATCTTTTTTATTTTATAAGCAACCTTCAACTCCATTAGGTAGATTAAAAAATTAGTTAAAGACAATAAATATGTAAAAAATTAAAAGTTTTTTTTATCTAAAATACTCTTATTTATGAAAGAGAGAAAATATGGATGGAGAGAGATAATGGTTTTAAAAAAAAGGTTAGTTACTTTTTTTTTTTGCCATGAAATTTGAAAATATGTACTTAGAGTTTATAATTGTTTAACTTATCAGAATTATTTATTGGAATTTTGATGTTATTTGAATAATTTTGGTAATATACTCCGGTCCTAATTACAGAAAGGAAAAATCACAATTAATGATCCTGCGCTCAACTATTACTTCTAATCACATACTCTCAATTATTGAAATAAATCATATTTTTGAAAACTTGTAATACCCGATTCGTTTGAAAATCGATCAGGTATGAGATTATGGAATCTGAATATATACAATTAATGAGATTTAAATAACATCTTAATTGAGATCTGAATAGATTGAATTAAATGGAAAACATTAGAAATAAATGCAATTTCAAATGGAGGCTCAAATGAAGAAATTAATAATTAATTTTGAATTTGCATAATATCTTAATTGGAATTTGAATATATTAAATTAAATGAAGAATATCATAATTAAATAGTACGTCAATTGGAGGCTTAAATGGATAAATAAATAATTAATTTCAAATTTTCATCTATTCCTCCTAAATTCCGCATCTCTAATTCAAATTCTATTAAAATAAATTAAAAAATATACTCCTGTTAGAAGTAAATCTTCAGCTATCTTAGATAATATAATTTATTAAAATTTTAAATCTAATCAAATATGCTAATCTGTACATCGCATGGCGGAGAAATTTCTAGTTTTATTGAAAAACTATTAGAGGATAACTTCATTTCTAAATGGGTTACCTGATTTTTTTTCCTAGTGGTCTACTTCAAAATTTATAATACAATTGATTGCATGCAATTTTGATGGTCTCATTGACCATTTGGTAATTTATTTGAACATGTTTTTGAATAATTGGTACATGACTATGAGATTTGAGAGACAAAAAAAAAAAAAACAGTTGATG
Organism: Neltuma alba; assembly: GCF_004799145.2. Taxonomy (NCBI): domain Eukaryota; kingdom Viridiplantae; phylum Streptophyta; class Magnoliopsida; order Fabales; family Fabaceae; genus Neltuma; species Neltuma alba. Next base: position 25,648 of record NW_021633812.1, read on the forward strand.
TCGATTCTCATCTCGACTCAGCAAATGAATTACAAGTACGCAAATGATGAGGGGTAGTTGTAGTTTGTCGACATGTGAAAAGTCTTTATAGTCTGAATGACTTTTTCTTTCCACATCAAATTGGACATATACATACGTAATTGACAAAAACAGTTCATATATTTAATCTGGCTTGATTAGCCAAAATTTAAATAAAAAAAAAAAGAAAATTGGTTTGAGTCCTTTATCACCCGAAAAGATGGTTAAATAGGTGGACATATACATACGTAATTGACAAAAACAGTTCATATATTTAATCTGGCTTGATTAGCCAAAATTTAAATTAAAAAAAAAAGAAAATTGGTTTGAGTCCTTTATCACCCGAAAAGATGGTTAAATAGGCTGTTTTCTAAGAAAATGGTGGGGAACATACTTCATATTTCCATAATTAAATTATATTATCAATATATAAATTATTGAAGATTTAAGGGGACTTTTTTTTTTTTAAATCAAAACTTAAACCTAATGTTGTTGAGGCCGGACTAGACAGGACAGTCGGATCGATTCAGCCATCGCTTGCAAGAGTGACGATCTGTTTTGTAATGTTATACCTTTTAATATGTTAGGCCGGAATGAGCCGCTTTAAGCTGCAAACTGGAAAGCAGACAAGAACCGAAGCGGGTTGAGAAGAGCTGGCCAGGTTGAATTTCTATATAGAAAGAAAAAGAAAAGAAAGAGAAGGATGCTAAGAAAAAGAAAAACCTTGCTCGTGTGCCTAAAAGATGGTCATCCATGATGTTCTGAGAATTTGGCCGATATTGTGATATACTAAGAACAAATCGCTGAAGGGGTGATAACAAGAAAAATGAATGACTAAAAGAAAGAAGGTTAGGAGAAGAGGAAAGAGACGGAAAGAAGGGAGGGGGAAATTTATGAAAAATGAGAGAGAGAAAATAATAAAAAGAGAGAATGAACTCTACCCTAAAAATTGTTTTATGGGTAAATCAAATAAGGACCAAAAAACTGCATTGAGAAGGGTTTTGCATGCTATGTGTAAACACAGTAAGATGCTGAATAATACATAGAATATTATTGACAATGAGCCACAAGGCCACTGAATAGTACTTTACCAAAAAAAGGAAAAAAAAAAAAACTAAAATGCATCCCTTCTATCGTCTTCTTACCAACCCTTTGTTCTTTTTTTATTTCAAACGCAAAAACAAACCAACAAAGTCAACCATCCTTAACAAAATCATCTCGATGAAATTTAAACCAAGCTATCATGCATCATCAAATTTTTACAAGCCGACAAAATCAATTAAAGAATCAACAAGGCCAAATTTACGGAGGAGGGAGCGACGAAAGTGACAGAAGAGGGAGAGACAAGATCAAAGCATAATCTCCACCATCGACGAGGAAGAAGAGATCGGTGGATGATGAAGGCAAAGCGCTGAGGTCTGTAGCTGAAGAATGACAGATCAAGGGAGGAGAGTGCGGGGTAGAAGATGGAGGTGACGTTGACGGCGGTGGCAGCAGACTTCGATCTGGTGGTGGGGTTAACGGTGTAGAAGATGGAGGGGAAGCAGGAGGGCTTTGTGTAAACCCCTTTTTAAAATATGTATACTTTGTAAAATCCTCACAAAACATGGTGGAAGGAAAACCATATTGGAATCCCAAAAACATTGGGCCTAGTGGTTATATCATTGGGAAGCATACTCCAGATAATGTGATCAAGACGATATCTCTTGAAATTGCTAGGGATTATACATCAACTTTTCAATGACCACATGTTCAGTGAAAGCATATTTAACAGAGTTATTTATTAAAGCCTTCGTAAGTGCAGTTATGTCAATATTTATGAGAACAAAATTCTAATTCCAGTGTTGGGTTAATTGATGATCTTACATACTGCATCAAGCCAATGAAGTATTATAAATTTTCCAAACTATAACTGGTTTTTGGTTAGGAGCCAAATAATTTGTATCTTGAAATTTTAAATATACAGTATATGTTCTTATTGTTCCAACACAATCCATGTAGATAAGTATTCAAAGAAAGTTAGGAATAAATGGTGAACAAGATCCCCCGTTTTCTTATTTGCCTCTTGATGAAACAAAAGGACATTTTTAAAAGGAGACAAATAAATTTAGAAGATTTATATTGCATAATTAATTGATTGTCATTGTTATAAATTTTCCCAACACAAGGGAAGATTAGCTGGAAAAGAAAATAAATTGAATGCATTATTATTATCTTAACTAGGTACTCACAACTAAAAATGTAGATTAGAAATGTTGCATTCATAAAATATTGCAAAAATATCCATCAAAAGCAATTACCAATTATGAGAACTCTCAAATATCATGTTCCATATGAAAAAGCTCCAATCAATATAAATAAAAATAAGACATGTACCTGCAGTATGAGAGGATGGTTGGTTGGAACAAAATTCTAGAGGAGACTAAGACATAATTGTCTGTAAGACCCCTATATAAAAGGTTTAAGTACCTTAAAATAATAAAAAGATTTCAATTTAAAGTATGTCCCAAAAAAATTGAAATAAAAAGATAAAGTTGCAAACAAAGGATCTTGTATAAAAATCCATCAATAGATATAAACAAAAAGATCGTTGCCGGATACAAAAGAAAAGGATGCATAATAGCTCACCATTTTCAATTGATAGATTTAAGACCATTTTGAGTATATATTGGACAGCTATCAATAAACTATCTCCAGTACTTAATATAAAACATAATTAATTAATTTAGGAAGATTAAAAAAATTAATTAAGTTCATTATTTGTAATACATAGATGTTATCTTTCTTAAAATATTCTTATTAATAATGTGTACTTGAAATACCCATTGATAGTGACTACTTAGCATGTGTAACCACTATAGAAATTACTTGAAGACAAAATGAATAAATAATGAAAATAAAGTAGACTGGAGTCTTATATTTTGGACAAAAACAGATTGAGATGTTTTTAAGAGTTAATTAGAGAAAGTAGTGTAGCCTTGGAAATTTAACATCAATTTATTATAAGGAGAATTATAATAAGGTCCCAAATAAGGAAAATAATTGAAAAACAAGTCCTAGAGATTATCATTCTCACTATAAGACTTGTCATTATAAACTGTTGAAATTGTTATTAGGACTTTTTGATAATTATTTCTCTTCTGTAAAAATTGATTGTAATTCTCCCTTTATTATATTTCCTTTCCATTTCCTTTACTTTTATTTGCAGTTTATTCCCCCCCCCCCCCCGGTCCGCGCAGCAGCTTCGGCGACACCGTTTGAGGGAGTCTTTGGAACCTCAAAATCAATCAGGCAGCAGCCACAAAGACGACAGCGTTTGGATTGGAAGAGGAGCTGATGGTTTTCCGTCGAGTTACTGCTCATCAAGTGGAGGCAGCTTCACTGTTCATCGAGCTGGGAACTGTTCATCACTTCTTCTTCTGCCGGAAGGAGACGCCGAACTGGTTCAAGGAGAGAGGAGAGAAAAGGGTACCGGTTCATCGTCTTAGAGAGATCTTAGAGGGAGAGGACGCCTTCTTCTGTCTCTTGTTCGACGGAGGCTGGACCAGAGGTGGAGGATGCCTTGAGCTTTCCTGTTCTTCTTCTTCGGCAAAGATGGGAGGAGAGCTGGGGGTGAGTGCTGTGTTTGTTTCTCTAATTCTCGTCGAGTCAGTCACTGTGGAAATTTGATTCAACCGACAGCAAGGATTGCTGGAAGGAAAAAGGATTATCATACTGTTGTGATTCTCTTTTCTTGTTCTTTTTCCATGGTTTTTGATGCTGAACCTGTTGTTGTTGAGATAGATTTGATTTTGAGCATGTGTGGCTAGTTTGCTTTTGCAGCCTAGACGATCTATAAACTTGTTAGTTAATTGAATTTTGTTTTCACTGACCAAGGATGCTTAATGTTATTTTGATTACTTAATCTTATTCCTTTATTCTCCGTTTAATGACTAGCTACCAATAAGTACGAAATTGAGGATTAAGATTTAACTTGACAACAGAAATTTCAATTAAGCTCCTAGATTAAGTACTATGGGATTGAATTGCCATCTAATTTGTAATTATGATAGAAATATATCTAATTACCCCATAAAATTGTTGATAAACGTGATAAAATGGTTTAACCTCTAGGGTAATTGCGCTAGAGATAATATTTTATATTTGAGTGGGGGTATAAGTGGTCCAACAGGTATTTATAGCTAGCTGAACTTTAGATTATCAAAATTGACATTAGAGTTAATTAATTAAGTGGAAACAAGTTTTGAGAGGCTGGTAAGGGAGTAATAACTCTAAGTTGTCCTTTTTTATTTTTGCTCTAGTTAATTTGATAAATCTTTGTTTATTTGAAATTTGATAAATCTTTGATTATTTGATTTTCATTTCAATTCACTCAATTTCAGTTCAATTGTGTCTTGCTCAACTTAAATGAAAGAGAAATTTAATGCCTAACCAACTGAGTTTTCTGTGAGATCCACCTTCATTTAAATGAGTAATATTATAATGTTTTATAAATATAGCATGTGTACTCGAAGTGTAGTGTTTTTTTTTTTTTTGGGACCACAAGAAGTGTAGTGTTCTTTTTAAGCTCATTATTATGTACTAAAACTAATGAATCTATTAATCCTGAAATGCCGTATGTTTCCCATGGGCTTTTTAAGCAATTTTGTTTCTTCTTCTTGTTTTTTTTTTTACAAGGCAGCTTAGAGAAGTATTGTGTACTCGTTTATTATTATGTTTTTATCCCATTAAGTTTTTCCTATTAAGGTTTCTTTATGAGGCACATATTTAGTCATGAACATCCAATCTAAATATGAATAAAATATTTTGCGTAGACGTCCATATGCATCTCTCCACGTCTCTTCAAAATCCTCAAAGGATGTGTAACCCCGGAGTCTTGTAATTTATTTCCCTACTTACGTTCATGCAATTTATATCTTCATTATGTCCCACTATATTTCATATATTACGCATCATTAATTGTATGGTTGTTTTTTTAATAGAGGCCTGTACATGTAATTGACACTTGAAAGTGAATGAAAAGTATTCTCTTTCATTTATTCTCTCTCCAATTCTTTTCTCCATTCTATAATAACTCTTTCTTACTCTTGCTGAGTATTTTCTTTTATTTTCATAATAGATATATTTTTCTTAGGAAAACAGTTAAATACATTAATTAATTTGACCGCCTATATGTAGTTACTAATTAAAGAATCCATACATGTGCATTGCACTTGACGAAGAAACAATATGTCAATGAAAATTTTCTCATTTTAAATTATTAAATTATGTTCTTATATTTATACATGTATACAGTTAGCTTTGTTGATAGTAATTCACTGATATGGTTTGCGCAGTCACTGATTGAATGAAAGGAGAATTCAATTAGAGACCAGATGAATTTATTTCAGTTATGATGTCCGTTTCTACTCACAGAAGTTAATAGAATAATATGTTTTAGGTCTTTTAGTTTGGATTTGGATTGGGTATTGGATGTTTAATTAATCATCATTAATGGCAGCAAATTTTCAGTTATTAATTCAGCCGGCTTGTTATAAATTAAATTCTAAAAGGTTTTATAAAATTAACTAAAAACTAACAGGTTGGATTTGATGGAAGGAGCTAGTTCTTTATGACATGACTAATAAATGTTTGAATATCTACTAGGAGAGAGTTACTCACATTTAATACTCCCTCCGTTCCTTTATAAGAGACAAATAACCGAAGTACGTTGATCAAAAAACAGTTAAAATTAGTTAAGAACAATTAATGTGTAAAAAGTATAATTTTTTTTCTAAAAATGCCCTCATTAATAAGGAGAGAGAACATGAAAGAGAACAATTAAATTATTAAAAGAAAGAGAAGTGGAAGGGAGAGAGAGTGTGAGTTGGAAATAATAAATATGGGTAAAATAGTAAATCAATACAAAAAAGTAGAGACAACTTGTAAGTGTCTCTTATATATAGGAACATGCCATAAACATCAAATGTCTCTTATAATAAGGAACGGATATCTAACAATGACATGAATATGGTTGCTTCCAATAGAAGGATAATGATGACTTTTCCTTTTTTAAAGTTAAATTAACATGGATATATGTCCTTTGGTGTATTTAAAAAAAAACTCAATAATAATAATCCCTCGTCCTTTTGATAATTTGACCAACCAGCTAGAACTAAAGGTCAGAAATCGTTTTTTCAATCAAAGTCATTATAACTTGTATCATGGCAAATGATTCGGGCTTCTCCTTTAAGGGAAAAAAAAGTAAACATTAAAAATTGTTTTTTAAAAAAGTTCTCCCAATTAAAATTATTAATTATCTTCATTTCGTAGACTATTTTTCATCTATCATCTTAGAGAGAATTGACTTCTCTCCATTTTTAAGTTCCCCTCCATTTCCTTTCTACTGCGCTTTTCGACCCTAGGATCAACTTTTTCTTTAAAAAAAAAAAATTTTACTGCAATTTTAAATTGTTTAGATGGAGTTTCAGCAGTTTAGATTTACTTTTTTTTTAATAATTTATATTATAATAATAATTTTGTAAAATATAAAATATAGACCGCTCAAAATTTAACCAAAGAGGTCGAGATATGTGAAATGGAGGGAAAGCTTTCGGTTGCGTTTTAGTAATTTAAAACCATAATATAAATATTCTCAAAATGCTGATCGATATCAAACAGGAAAGTGTCTTTTTGCTAACAGCAAATTTCATCTGTAAAAGAGTTAATGCAAATATTTTGAAAAAAATGGATAGTCGCATGCGTGTAGTACTGTCTTCGTTTCATAACCAAGTTAATATTATAAATGCAATCTTCAACGCCTTTTCAATACTTGCAGTACTCAAAATTGCCCCTTCTGGTTTATATTCGTTCGTATATATTAATTCTGCACACACACACGTTGGCGAGTCCTTCCAACCTCAGTACTACTCTATATGCTTACTACCAGTTTTGGTCCAAGATCTCTTCAACGTTAGGCACAATGTCTTCATGTTGGTTGATTCTTATTATTGCCCTCATAGCCAAGCTTCTGACAACTGATGCAGATCCTCAGGAAAACACAAAGGCAAATATCTCTCTATCATCACTTTTAAGATTATACTTCGTCATTAGCTAGATGATCTGTATCTGTGTGCTTTGCAAATTAGACGTTTACATGGATTGTTCAAGGAGAGAAACAAAAGAAGTACAGGGATCTGTACAAGTATATTTATATGATAAGTTTCACTCCCACCCCCCTAATATATATCTATCAGTTTCTTTTCCCATCTCTTTTTGCCTTTCTGACTGTAATGATTTGCGATTATAAAGAATCTGAATTTTCTATGTGAGACCAAGAAACAAGTTTATTCCAAATGCATTTGGTTCGAATACGCCTCTTTCAGCAGTATATCTGAATACGTTTCTTGTCGTTATAAATTTTCTACTAATCTGCTTGTTGATGCAGAGTTATATAGTGTATATGAGGAGCCCTTCAAGTGGTGATGCCCCCAAGTCAATGCTTCACATGAGCATGCTCCAACAAGCCCTTGGCAGGTATATATGTATATAAATATATTTATGGAGTAATTAACATACTCCCATTTTCCCGACAAGAGGAAGTAAAGAGAAAAGATTCAAATTTTTTTTTTTTGGGTACATTACATTTCAAATGTTGTGTGCGGTCAGTGATGGAGCAGCAAATGCTCTTGTACACAGCTACAAGAGGTGTATCAACGGGTTCGTTGCGACGCTCAAGGAAGAAGATGTTCAGAAAGTTGCTGGTAATAAATTACCACATAATAAACTAGATCCAGATCTTTTGTGTCAAAAACTTTGTCACGTTGTCCCCTTTTATTTGAAACATAATCTGTTGGCTTGATTGATCAAGAGCTAAAACAGAGACTTAATCCAGTATATATAATATTGCAAATGTTCAATAACCAGGATGTAGTTCAATTTTTATTCTCTGTAATGTATTCTAATAATCAACTCCCTTTGGGTTGTCATCAGCAATGGAAGGAGTGGTTGCCGTGTTCCCAAATGGAAAGAAACATCTGCACACTACAAGATCATGGGACTTCATAGGATTTCCAGAAAAAGTGGAAAGATCAAGAACAGAAAGTGATATAATAATAGGAATACTTGACTCTGGAATCTGGCCTGACTCCCCCAGCTTCAATGACTCTGGACTTGGTCCCCCACCCTCCAAATGGAAGGGATCCTGCTATAATATCACTTGCAACAAGTACTTTTCCATGTCTATTTCTTTACGTTGGGAAACTCTTATATTTCACACATCATCTCACGTCATATTCATAATATGGTATATATCTATTATAACTATTTGTGATCAAACTTAAAATGTGTGCAGTAAAATCATTGGAGCAAAATATTTCCGAAGTGACAGAACATTTGGTGAAAATGATATCATATCGCCAATAGATTCTAAAGGCCATGGAACACACACTGCGTCAACAGCTGCTGGTGGGTTAGTGAGCTCAGCAAGCTTTTATGGTCTGGGATTCGGAACAGCAAGAGGAGGTGTGCCATCAGCAAGAATAGCAGCGTACAAGGTTTGTTGGTCCGATGGATGTCAAGACGCAGACATTCTTGCAGCTTTTGATGAAGCAATCTCTGATGGGGTCGACATAATCTCTGTCTCACTTGGAGGTCAATCAATTCAACATTATTTCAGTGATTCAATTGCCATTGGAGCTTTTCATGCTATGAAAAATGGGATCTTGACCTCCACTTCTGCCGGCAACGATGGTCCCAAACTTACGACCACCATTAGTGTGGCTCCTTGGACTCTTTCTGTGGCTGCCACTACCATGGATAGAAAGTTCCTCACCAAAATTCAGTTTGGGGATGATACGGTTTTTGAGGTAAATTTAAAAGACTTTTGTTTTTCATTTATGATATCAACATGATTTTTTATCCTGTGTTTTAACTTTAGAAAATTTTAAAATATTTAATTCCCTTTCATATGCAAGACACTCCCCTGGTCCTATTTATAAGCAAAGATAGATTTTTTTTTTGTCTTTAATATAAATCACCTCGTGAATGCACAATTTTATTCCTAATTTATTGTTTTGTATATTATTATTTTTTTTGAAAAAGTGTATATACAGTAAATATAGATAAAGTTGAAATTTTATTAAATTTTAATGCAAAATGAACAAAGTTTTGAGGTTCTTTTTGCCTTGATGAAACATGTTGCAAGTGGTAATACTTTATAAAGAAGACTAAAGGAATATTAATTTATTTAACTTTTCATTCTGTGAATGCCCTTTTTCTTTTTCTTTTTCTTTTTTTAACACAACAGTGACGATAGTTGCTATTTTTGCAGGGAAGTTCAATAAATACCTTTGACTTGAATAACACTAAGTATCCTCTGGTCTATGGTGGGGATGTACCAAACACCCTTAAAGGCTATAATAGCTCTATATCCAGGTACTTCTTACTCATTTTTGTGAGTCTAATAGGCCTCTTCTCTTTTATCTATAATTACTTGAAATAAAGTATACATTAAATTTGGTGCAGGCTTTGCTTAGAAGACTCAATGGACCAGAATTTAGTGAAAGGGAAAATAGTTGTTTGTGATGGCCATTATGGACCTAAAAAAATTGGACTTGCATCTGGTTCTACTGGAGTCATAATAAATTTTCAAGGAGAACTTCCTGATATTAGTTTTGCTTTTGCCTTGCCAGCATCCATCGTCAATCCAGTGAATAGTGACATCTTACGCCACATGATTGGGATTAGGTAATGAGATTTCTACCATCTCACGAACCTATTATTTTTAAGTTTAACATTACTTTTAATTGATTTCGTGTAAATACGTGAAAAGATTTTTGTTTTATAAAGCGCAGAAGTAATTTTGAACGGCTTGACAAACACCCCTTATTCTTTTCAATTAGCAAGCCCTAATATTTACAAACTTTGAAACACATCACAGAATCGGCCACAACATAACTGCAACCATATTGAAGAGCAGCCAGGCCAACAATACTTTAGCTCCTGTTGTAGCCTCCTTTTCTTCAAGGGGTCCCAACCTAGTTACACTTGACATTCTCAAAGTAAATTGACTTCTTTCCTACTTGATATACTTTTTGAGTGATAAAGATTGATGCGATAACTATGTGGACTAACACTTTGCGGTTTGAAACAACAATTTTGTATAATATCAATAAATATATAGCCGGATATAGCAGCACCGGGATCAAATATTTTGGCTGCGTGGTCTCCAAGTTCGCCTCCTTCTGGAGTAAAAGGAGACATAAGACAAGTAGATTATTCTATCGCTTCAGGGACATCAATGGCATGCCCTCATGTTACTGCGGTAGCTGCTTACATCAAATCCTTCCACCCTTCTTGGTCTCCTGCAGCAGTCAAGTCTGCAATTATGACCACAGGTATATAGATAATTATTCATTACTCTTGTTCACATTGATTTATAATTTACTTGGCCCACCTAAGAAGATCTCTTCTATGCCTTTCATTTGGTTGCATGTTATCGATGGTATAGTATCTAATTTAATGCACTCCGTCTCCTTGGATGTAGTTGAAGGGTTTGTTTCAATCATAAATTTAAGAACTAATCCACTTTGTCTATAAGATTTTCAGTAAACTATTCCTATTAATTGTATATATGAAAGGGGTTTACATTAATGGGGATAACTTCCAATTAACGCAAATGGGTAAAACGCGTATTTTAGGAAAGTCAACAGGTTTTTTCTTACAAATGACTGATTTAATTAACTAATTTTATCCTAATTTTTATTAGTTATCTAGATCCTACATTTAGAATTAGAGGAAGTAGTCAATATAGTCTTATTTGTTTTTAATTAGATGGTTATTGTCATGTCACATAATATGCTGTTATTAGATGGCATATATATTAAGGGTGAAAGTAGATCAAGATTAGCCTGCTAGACAAAGCCTTAGCTAAATAGGCCTTGGCGTATGTTTTTGAGGAAATCATTATGAGGTCCAAGCAAAAAATGTCACCGCCAAAGATTCTTAATCATAAGTGAGTAGCAAGGATCTTGTTGTCATTTTTCTATACAAACTTGTTATTAACTTGTTATGGGACTTTTTGATCATTACATTCCTTCTTTAGAACTACATAGTGATTTTCCCTACATTATTAGGCTTCTTGAGCAAATGATAAAGTGGGGTGATTATAGCCGTTACATCAATACTGAAAGACAAGATCCTTTAATTTTGACAAAAATAAGGGACTGTCAAAACACATGTTTTCCCACGGATTCCTTTGGACTCATAATTTTCTTTTGAAAAAAAATCACAGCTACACCATTGGAGTCTCTAAAGAATGATGCTGAGTTTGCATATGGATCTGGCCATATAAATCCAACCAAGGCACTAAATCCTGGTTTGGTATACGATGCTAATGAAACCGACTACATCAACTTCCTATGTGGACAAGGTTACAATGACACATTGCTTCAAGTTGTAACCGGAGAAAGCAAAACTTGTTCTGGAGTCACCCATGGCAGTGTGTGGGATTTAAACTACCCTTCTTTTGCCGTCTCCACTACTTCTACTGAATTCGATACCCGAGTTTTCACAAGGACTGTCACCAATGTTGGGTCACCAACTTCCACATACGAAGCCACTGTGAGTGCTCCAGAAGGAATCGACATACAAGTGAACCCTCCAAGGTTGTCGTTCAGTTCCTTGGGACAGAAGCTGTCGTTTACTGTTAGTGTCAGTGGATTTGTAACTTCCTTAGCTTCTGCTTCTTTGGTCTGGAATGATGGCACCTACCAAGTGAGAAGCCCTATTGCAGTGTTTTTATATTATGTTGATGATAATTAAGTTGAAGGTTTCAGGATTTGATGCTTCGATGTGTACTTTTGGTTTATTTTATGGTTTAATGTGCATTGGTACGGTCTTGTGATTTTTTCCACGAACGTTGATGTGATTTTATATGTAGTATATGGCTGCAAGATGTCATATAATTCTCCAATATTAATCCGTGATAGAAGTGATCGTTTCTCTTCTGAGTTCTTTATAATGAAATTTTCTATGCTTTCTCCCCTAAATAAAATGCAAATTATTTCTGTTACAGCAAGGTAATTAACAGAAAGTTTTCAATTGATCCTTCATAAAATGCGCACTAATTTTCAACTCTGTGTGTGTGTGTGTGTAGTGAAACCGGTTTTTTGTCTTATTATTGTCACCATCGTTCGGTTTTGATACCATGCGACGACATTATTTAGCCTCACACATTATTCTTAAAGTTAATTATTGCTTTTGTGTGTGTGTGTGTGTGTGTGTGTGTGTTAAAATCAAATTGAAGCTTTTATTTTATATATCTGCAAATTCAAACTGCTAGATACAGATCTTAGGAGTCTACATAATGAATTTTCTCTTTCTCTGCAAATTTATTTGTGAGAAGTAACGTTCGAGGTTGTGAACTCATTCGGGATAATGAAAATGTTTGTTCATCTTGAATTTGTATTTAATGAAAGGTAAATTCAATTCAAAGATCATGGAGATTACAAAATTAACTTGGAAGAAAAAATTATTATCACAATATTCACAATAATAAGAAATGTATTTCTTGAAGTAACGATGAGTATATTCCATTGTACGGCTGCCACATGAAAGTTTTCTTCTAGCTAACAATAAATGGAGAAAAGTCTAATTTCGTCGAGCTCTTCTCTATTGGCTTATTACTTTCTCATGCTCTTTTTATTTTTACTCTCCTGACTCTATGCATGAAAGACATTAATAGCTTATTTAAAATTTTTAGTGTTATTTTTATTTTTATCTCCATTAATTATTAACTAGTGCATTGCATTAACGATCTATTCACTCTTCATAAACAAGCGTATTTTAAAGAATAAATTGTATCTTTTGTATTTATAGCATCTAATCACCTTATATCTTACAACAAAGAATGTAGTATTATTGTTTGGGGTTGAGAGAGGTAGTTGTTCTTGCTGAATTTTTTTTTATAATTAAGTTAAATTAACATGGATATTTCCTTTGGTGTATATTAGAAAAACTTACAATAATAACAAAACCTTGTCCTCTTGGACAATTTGACCAACTAACTAGAACCAAAGGTCGTAAGTTGGTCTTTTAACTCAAAATCATCACAACTTGTTGTGTGCCATGGTAATTGGTAAACAATTCGGCTTCTCTCTTTAAGAAAAAATAAACATTAAAAAAATTGCTTTTTTCAAAAAGTTCTCCCAAATAAAAGTATTAGTTATCTTCATTTTTTAAACTATTTTTCATCCATGTCCTTTATTTCTACTACATATTTCAATCATGGGATCAATTTTTTACATTTTTTGCACTGCAATTCTAAATGTTTATATTAAACTTTAGCAACTTAGGTTTGTTTATTTTTTATAATTTTGTAAAATATAAAATTTGGACTACTCAAAAATCAACTAATAGCTGAGAAGTGTAATAATGGAGGGAAAGCTTTCCGTCGTGTTTTCAGGAATCTAAAACAAAAATAAATATTCTTTTCAATATTTCATCAAAGGAAAGTGTCCTTTTGTTTGCATCAAATTTCATCTGTAAAAGAGTTATTACAAATATTTTGATAAAAATAGAGAGTCGCATGCCTGTACTGTCTTCACTAAATGCATTCTTGTTCGTCTTTTTAATACATTGAGGAGTCAAAATTGCCTCTTCAGGTTTATATTTGGCGGTATCTGTGTGTGTAAATAAATAAATATATATTTATATTTCCCCTTATACCACAAGCTTTAATCTGATCTCTTCAATGGCAGGCACAATGTCTCCATGTTGGTTGATTCTTCTTATTACCCTCATAGCCATGTTTCTCACAATTGATGCAGATTCTCAGGAAAACACAAAGGCAAATATGTCTGTCATATATCACTTTTAAGATTTTACTTACTCATTTGCTATATCTATATCCTTATGCTTTTCATATTAGCTAGACAGTTATGGATTAGGGAAAATTCCCAAAAAAAATAGTTGAATTTCAAAAACTAGAAAAGATCACTTGAATTTAACAAATTCTAAATTAGCCAAAATGACTAATTCAAAATTTTGAAATTTTGATAAATTTACAATATTTTATTTATTTTTTTAAAGCCGTGCAAGTCACTCTCATTGGCCGGCTAGCAACTAGTGTCGGCATCAAAGCTTTGGTGGCTGACTGATGATCGGTTGTTGGAGCTTTGACAACTGGTGACTTTTGTTTTAACCTTTTTTCAATATTCATAATGTGATTAACATCTTATATAACAATTTTCATAACTCAATTAACCACATGTTTTTAGGTTTTTAAAATATTTTTTTCAACATTTTTAATGTAATTAACAACTTTTATAATAATATTCACAACTCTATTAATGTTATTAACCATTTTACATGATATGTTTTTAAACTAGGGGAAATTAGGAGAATAGGAATCTTGCCAAACTATGATATACTCCCTCCGTTCCTTATTATAAGAGACATTTGATGCTTATAGTATGTTCCTATATATAAGAGACACTTAAAAGTTGTCTCTACTTTTTTGTGTTGATTTCCTATTTTACCCATATTTATTATCTCCAACTCACACTCTCTCTCCCTCCACTTCTCTTTCTTTTAATAATTTAATTATTCTCTTCATGTTCTCTCTGCTTATTAATGAGGGTATTTTTAGAAAAAAAATTATACTTTTTACACATTAATTATTCTTAACTAATTTTAACTGTTTTTTTTATCAACGTATTTCGGTTATTTGTCTCTTATAATAAGGAACGGAGGGAGTACTTAATATGCATTTATTTTATTAAATTAATAATATTAATTTAAAACTCTATCATATAAAGTAGTTAGCGACATTAATAGAGTTATGAATATTATTATAAAAGTTGTTAATAATGTGATGTACAAATGTTAAAAAGATTTTTAGTTTAAAAACTTGAAAAACATGTGGTTAATTAATGGCGTTAATAGAGTTATGAATGTTATTATAACAGTTATTAATTATATTATAAATGTTGAAAAAATTTCATTTTAAAAACATGAAAAACATGTGGTTAATGATATTAATGAAGTTGTGAATATCATTATGAAAATTATTAATTACATTACAAATGTTGCAAAATTTCAAAAAGAATAGTTGTCGGCTGTCGGAGGTTCGACAGCCAATCGTCAAAGCTCCTATGATTGGCGACCCACCTGAACTCTGGTATTGGCAGCCAGCTGGCCAAAGAGGGTGACCTGAGGCTTTTTTTTTTTTAACAAAAAAGGATAACATTGTAAATTCAGTAACACTTCAAGTTTTTTTCCTTCAAAATTTTCCCTATAGATTATTCATGGAGAGAAACAAAAATTAAGTGATGATCCTTGCAATACATACATACATATATGATGAGTTTCACTTTTCCTTTTAGTAGTATATCTGAATACTTTTCTTGTCGTTATAAATTTTATAGTAATCTATTTGGTGATGCAGAGTTATCTAGTATATGTCAGGAGTCCTCCAATTCGTGATGCCCCCAAGTCAATGCTTCACATGAGGATCCTCCAACAAGCCCTTGGCAGGTATGTATTTAAATATATTTATGGACCAATTAATATACTCCTTCTGATCCCTAGTATAAAAAGTACTTAACTAATTTAGGTAAATTAAATAAATTAGATAAATAAGTTAATTATAATAAACATGACCTGATCTCCCAAAGAATATCTAACTAACTTTAGATTATACATTAGTTTATAAGTGATTAACTAAATTAGTTTGCGAGCAATGAATATCAGGGACAAAATGGATTGAGTTTTTCTATTTACAACCAAATCTATCCCCCAACTAATTCTCACCTCAGCCACAAAAGGAAGGATATCTGTGTGCGTATTTATAAGAGTGAAGTTTCAAATGGTTTTTTGTACATTACATTTCAAATGTTATGTGTTAGTGATGGAACAGCAAATGCTCTTGTACACAGCTACAAGAGGTCTATCAAAGGGTTCGTTGCGGCGCTCAAGAAAGAAGATGTTCAAAAAGTTTGCTGGTAACTAAAAATCACATAGTGAATTAAACTAGATTTAGATATTTATATGTCAAAAACTTTAATTCGAAACATAATCTGTTGGCTTGATTAAAGAACTAAAAGAGAGACTTAATCCAGCATTCATAACATTGCCAGTGATGTCCAATATCAAACTGAGTCATCATCAAAACTGGGATGTAATTTGATTTTTATTCTCTGTAATGGATTCTGATAGTCAATTTTCTGAGTTTTTAGCAATGGAAGGAGTGATTGCTATATTCCCAAATGAAAAGAAGCATCTACACGCTACAAGATCATGGGACTTCATAGGATTTCCAGAAAAAGTGGAAAGATCAAGCACAGAGAGCGATATAATAATAGGAGTAATTGACTCTGGAATCTGGCCTGACTACCCAAGCTTTAATGACTCTGGATTTGGTCCTCCACCCCCTAAATGGAAGGGATCCTGCTATAATATCACTTGCAACAAGTACCTTCCCATATCTATTTCTTTACATTTGAAAACTCTTCTCATATCATATTCATGTTGGCTGATCATTGGGAAATTTTCATTCATACTCTATATATGTGCCTCTTAATTTTATGAACCCTAATTATCTGTTGTTACAACATAGTGTTGTAAGAAGAGGTATAGATAGGGTGGACTCCGCCCACTAATTCTTTATTATTACAAGTAGTGAGATAGATATGTAAGACGGATGGGCCTGCACATTAGGTTGAGTCTCACCCACCACAAATGTCTATCTCCTTACATAGAGATGGAATCAGAATTTCTCCTTATGCCTGAACAGCAAGGCAGCTTCTTCTATTACTACAAATGCATTTTCATGTTGGCTCAAAAAGGAATTTTTATTAACTGCTTGTCTGGTATACGTTATATATGCTAACAATTTTGTGTTGCTAAAAGGAGAGAGAAAGACATATTAAAAAGTGGGTGGATCTTATATGTCAGGTGGATTCTACCGACCTATTCTTGTTGCTGCAAGTAGAAAGATATTTACATAATATGAGTGGGCACACATATAACGCGAGCCTCACCACATATATGTTTCAACAAGAAGGCATCTTCGTTATATTTTCGTGGAACATATCTATTAAGTATTTAGTTTCAAAATTAAATTGTGTGCAGTAAGATCACTGGGGCAAAATATTTCCGAAGTGACAAAAAATTTGGTAAAAATGATATAATGTCTCCAATAGATTCTAGAGGCCATGGAACACACACTGCATCAACAGCTGCTGGTGGAGCTGTGAGCTCAGCAAGCTTCTATGGTCTGGGCTTAGGAACAGCAAGAGAAGGTGTGCCATCAGCAAGAATAGCAGTGTACAAGGTTTGTCGGTCCGATGGATGTCGAGATGCAGACATTCTTGCAGCTTTCGATGAAGCAATCGCTGATGGGGTTGACATAATCTCTGCCTCACTTGGAAGTACATTAGCTCATCATTATTTCAATGATGTTGTTGCGATTGGAGCTTTTCATGCGATGAAACATGGGATCTTGACCTCAGCTTCTGCTGGCAACGGTGGCCCCAAACTTACGACCATGCGTAATGTGGCTCCTTGGTCTCTTTGTGTGGCTGCCACTACCATTGATAGAGAGTTCCTCACCAAGATTAAATTTGGGGATGATATTGTTCTTGAGGTAAATTTAAATCGCCTTTGTTTTCCGTGTCTGATACCAACATGATTTCTTATTCCTGCGTTTGAACTTTAGAAAATTTAAAAATACTTAATTCTCACCGATATACAAGATATTCCTCTGGTTTTATTTATAAGCAGAGAGAGAAAAGGTTTTTTTTTTTTTTGCTCTTAATATAAATCACTTCACAAATGCACAATTTTACCCATTGATTTGTTTTTATATATATGTTGTTATTTTCTTAAAAGTGTATATTAAATAGAAATAAAGTTGAAATGAGACTAAATTCTAATACAAAATTAATTGGTTTTGGGTTTTTTTAATGGAAAAATGAAAAAAAATACCTTTAAAAAAATGCTAAATGCCAAATTTAGGAGGCTGAATTTTAAAATACCAGGCCAAATTAGTATAGTTGAACCAATTTAGTATTTTCAAAATGTTGTGAAATGATGCTACTCACCTCACTTTCGTTTTTTTCCCCTTTCTTTCTTAAAATGCCACCTAAGGAGGCCAACTGTGAGAGCTTCGACGACAGTTACTCCTCTGGCAGCTAATTCTAGTGACTGTCCTTGTTTAATTATTAATTATGTTTGTTTGGAAAGATTCAACAACTATTCATGTTTAGCTATTGATTGCTCTAGTTTTGCTATTAACTACTTTTGTTTCAACAAATCTAGTGATTACTCTCATTTGGCTATTTACTTCTAGTATCATTGTGGGCAACTTTTATTCCAAGAATTCAAAAAAGAATTAAGAGCTTTAGTTACTACTATTGCAAAACAAGAGTAGTCAATAATAAAACTAGAATAATAAATAGTCACCGGAGGTTTAGAAACAAAAGTAGTCAAAACAAAACTAGAATAGCCAATCGCTAAACACAAGTTGTCATCGAAGCTCTAAAAACAAAAGTAGCTGATAATGAAACTAAATACAGTCAATAGCTAAACAAGAGTAATCACTGATCGGGTAGGTACAATGGCATCATTTTGCAACATTCAAAAGTTTCAAAATAGCACAAGGGGTTGGATTTAGTATTTTGAAATTCAACCTCCTTCATTTGTGATTCAGTGTTTTCAAAAGTATTGTTTGTCATTTTTTCTTTTTTGTTTTGAGCAAACATGTAGAAAATGTCTTACAAATAAAACTAAAGGAATATTAAGTCATTTAACCTTTCATTATGTGAATACCCCTTTTTGAAATGATGAGGAGTTTCATGTTTACTTGACAATGAGTGTGACAGTTGTTGTGATTTTTACAGGGAAATTCATTAAATACCTTTGACTTGAATAATATTCAGTATGCAGTAGTCTATCGTGGGCATGTGCCTAACACCCTTGAAGGGTATAATAGCTCTATATCTAGGTACTCCAGACTCATTGATCTGAATCTCACAAGGCCCCTTCTCCCTTGTCTGTATAACTACTTAAAATAAAGTATATTTGGCGCAGGCTTTGCTTAAGAGACTCAATGGACCAGAATTTAGTGAAGGGAAAAATAGTTGTTTGTGATGGCTATTATTTACCCCAATAAATTGGACTTGCCTCTGGTTCTACTGGAGTCTCAATAAATTTTAAAGGAGAACTTCTTGATATTACCTTTGCTTTTGCCTTGCCAGCATCTATCGTTAATCTAGTGAATGGTGATATCTTACGCCTCGTGCCCTAGATGAAGTAACAGAATTTCCACCATCTCACAAACCTATTGTTTTTTAGTTTAACGAACGTTTAATTGACTTCGTGTGGTGCAAGATACATATGCGAACCTTTTTTGTCTCATAAAGCACAAAAGTATTTTTTGAAGGGATTGACAAAGACGACTTGTTCTTTTCCATTAGCAAACCCTAATATGCATAAATTTTTGAAACGAACGACAGAAACTGCAACAACATAACTGCAGCCATGTTGAAGAGCAGCCATTTCAACAATACTTAGCTCCTTTTGTAGCCTCTTTTTCCTCCAGGGGTTCCAACCTGATTACACTTGACATTCTCAAAGTAAATTGACTTCTTTACTTGCTTTAAGTACTTTTTGAGTGATATAGATTCATGTAATAACTATGTGGACTAACTTGCTGGTTTGAAACAATAATTTTGGATTATACCATAATAAAATAGAGCCAGACATAGCAGCACCAGGATCTGATATTTTGGCTGCATGGTCTCCAAATTCACCTCCTTCTGCAGTGAAAGGAGACAAAAGACAACTAGAATATTTTTTCGATCCAGGGACATCAATGGCATGCCCTCATGTTACTGCGTTAGCTGCTAACATCAAATCCTTCCATCCTTCTTGGTCTCCTGCAGCAATCAAGTCTGCTATTATGACCACAGGTGTGTGTGTATGTGATTATTCATTACTCTTGTCCAGCTTGATTTATAATTGACTCGGCCCAACTAAGAAGTTTTCTTCTATGCTATTCTTTTGGTTCCATGTTATCCATTGTATAGTATCTAATTTAATGTACTCCATCTGATCCCAAAATGTAGGATTTAGTTTAGGGGCTTGTTTCAATAATAAATTTAAGACCTAATCCAACTTTGTATATCAAATTATCAATATTTTCTTAAATTATCCATGTTAATTGCATATATTAAAGGGATTTGAATCAATCGGGGATAACTTTCAATTAATGCAAATGATTAAAGGGGGTATTTTAGAAAAATAAACATATTTTTCTTACAAATAACTAATTTAACTAATTTTTTTAATTTTTATAATTAAATCAGTTACCTAGATCCTACATTTAAAATTAGATGGAGTATTCATAAAAGACTTCTTTGTTCATTTTAATTAGATGTTCATCGTTGTTGTCATGTCACATAATATGCTGTAAGTAGATGGCATATCGAGGGTGCAAATAGATCAAGTTTGGCATATATTATTAGGGAAACCACTATGAAGTCTGAGGAAAAAAATATAACCATGACAAATGAGCAGCATCGATGTGATTGTCATTTTGCTACACAAACTTGCCATTCTCTTGTCATGAGACTTTTTGATAATTACATTTCTTCCTTAAGACCAAATAATGATTTTTCCCTATATTATTTGGCCTGCTGAGCAGATGATGAAGTGGTGCGATGATAGCCATCAGATCAATACTAAAAGACAAGATCTTTAATTCACGGGAAAAAAAAAAAAAAAAAAACAAGATCTTTTTGAAAAAGTAACGGACTGTCAAAACACATGTTTTCCCATGGATCCGTTTACACTCAGAATTTTTTTTCTTTATCTTTTTTAAATCACAGCTACACCATTGAAATCTCTAAAGAACGATGCTGAGTTTGCATATGGGTCTGGCCATATAAATCTAACCAAGGCACTAAATCCTGGTTTAGTATACGATGCTAATGAAACCGACTACATCAACTTCCTATGTGGACAAGGTTACAATGACTCACTGCTTCAAGTTGTAACTGGAGAAAGTAACAATTGTTTTGGAGTCACTCATGGCAGTGTGTGGGATTTAAACTACCCTTCTTTTGCTGTCTCCACTACTTCTCCTGAATTCGATACCCGACTTTTCAAAAGGACTGTCACAAACGTTGGGTCACCAACTTCCACATATGAGGCCACTCTGACTGCTCCGGAAGGAATCGACATACAAGTAAATCCTCCAAGGTTGTCGTTCACTTCCTCGGGACAGAAGCTGTCGTTTACTGTTAGTGTCAGTGGATTTGTAACTTCCATAGCTTCTGCTTCTTTGGTCTGGGATGATGGCACCTACCAAGTGAGAAGCCCTATTGCGGTGTTCTTATATAATATTGATGATAACTAATTGGATAAGGTTTCAGGATTTGATGCTTCCTCACGTACTTTTGGTTTACTTTATGGTTTTAGAGTGCATTGATATGATGATTTGCACGTACGTACTAACATTGATGTGATTTTATATGACTACAAGCTGTTATATAATACTCCTCTGGTCTTTAATATAAGACGTAATTGTTGAGTTAGTTTTGATACTAAATATAAGACTCATTTCTTATATTTATCAGTTTTCTCTAAATTACCCCTATGGATACTCCCTCAACCATAATCAAATAGAAGAGGGAGATGGATATTAAAAAAAATGATTATGGTGTTTTAGGAAAAATGTGTCACGTTTCTTATAATTAACTAACTTTCTTAATTTAATCAAATTAGTTAAATGGGTCTTATATTAAAAACCGGAAGAGTACTACAATATCAATATGTGATGCGATTATTTCTGTTATGAGTTTTCCGTGGTGAAAGTTTTTTATGATTTTTCTCTTGAATAATAAAGTGCAAATTATTTGTTATAGCAAGGTTAACGACATAATTAAATCATTTGACGTAGGTAATTAGCAGAAAGTTTTTAATTTAATTGATCCTTCACAAAAAGAGCACTCTAATTTTTAACTGCGTGTAGTGAAACCAGTTTATTGTCTTGTTAGTGTCACCATGGTTCGGTTTTGATATATCATGCGATGATCTGACATTAATTTTGTTCATTAAATATGTATACATTGAAATAAAGCTGTTATATATTGACGTTATTGTCCTTACACAATTATTCTCAAATTTAATTGCTTGTATATTTTCCAATAGGTGATCAAATTGAAGCTTTTATTTTAAAACAAAATCTCAAATTTATTCACAAATTCAAACTTGATACAAATGTTAGGAGTCTAAATTATAAATTTGCTTATTCTCCACAAACTTACCATGTACTACCTTCAATCCTAATTATAGAACCTCGTTGTAATCTACAAATGAGTTTTTATAATTCAGACTGGAGGTAATATTATTTCCCTGTGTTCTTTCACTCATTATACTGTTTCCTCCAACAAAATAAAGGGACTATTTGACACATATGATCAGCCCTTCCATCCTAGAACGTACAATAACAGCATACAACAGCAGTGGATTTCGTCAATTTTGTTGAAAGAACATTCCTAGTTTCATGGATCATCCTATGTAATGGACTTTTCTCTCTCAGACAATGAGGATCTATGTGTGTGTCAAGTAGAACCATTGATTTTCTTCTGCTATATATGTGAGAAGTAACGTTCAAGAGTGTGAACTCATTCACGATTATGTTTATGTTCTTCCCAATAGCTTCATTGAAAATTGATATTTTTTTTCCCTTTGCTGTATTTTGATTTTTGAAATTGTGAGGTTGTTGAGTGACTAATTTTAATTAACTTTAGAAAGAAAATAATTAAATTAAAAATGCTATATTTAGAATTGGAGAAAGCATAAATGAAATTTATTTATTTTAATGCAATTAACTTCAATTTAATAGTCTCCAAATCCCCACCTACCCCAATACAATTCTCTCTTGTTGCTGTTTTTTTTTTTAATTTTCGATTAAGCAAGGCCATTCAATGAGAGTTTTTGGAAAGGATGGATAAGACAATGGATGGAATTTTTTTCTCCCCACGTATAGTGGTTACTTTAGTGCCATTTGTTTTGGTTTTTGACTTTTCAGATATGAGTGTATCCATGGAGATATCCATGTGCACACGGAATTATATTTGGCAAGTAGTTTTGGATATATTCTTACCAGTTTTGTCTCACAATTTGAAACTTAATATTCATTCAGGATATTGAGTACTAACATGTATATCTTCTATGCATTCAAATCTAATATATGTGAGTATTTTTATGGGGAAATGACAAAAAATCCTAAAAATGACTATATTTCAAATCAAGTTTATTTCCTATGCCTTAACAACTTTTGAGTATACTACTTGACTACTTGACTTATAAATGGCAATACATTTTTGTAAGAATTCCCAATTTGAGACAAAGCAATTTTCAAGCTTTTTTTGTTTTTTTCATTTTAATCTTTCAATTTATTAGTAAAACAATTAGAATAATTATTTTTCCATTTAAGTTCCATATATATATATATATATATATCTATATGTATATGACCCAATTTGGACTAATCAAGCTATCCTATCAAAAGTCCAAATATATAGGAAAAATTACAATAAGATCTCAAAAAAAATTTTACAAAATGGTCCCAGAACAACTGAGTAGTTTATAATAACAAGTTCTAAAGAAAGAAATGACAATAAGTTTCAACTGTTCTCTTATCATTAGAATTTTTTTAGTAATTATCTTTCTTCTCTAAAACCTCGGACTAATTTTCTCGAATACATATGGCCGCCCCTTTTTTTTTTTTATAGACCAGAATTTTCTCAACCCCACCCACCAAGGACAGATAATAGGTCAACCCACTTTTTCAATAAATTTAAAATTCATAATTGCTATCTTTGATTCTTAATATAATATATAGTTTATAATTCAAATTACAAACTAAATTTTATATTAAAGACTCAGAGGCAGTATTAAGATATCGGATGCGATAACTATTTTCGGAAAAGAAAAAGTAGCCTACCAGCCAACCTATGTGGGCCAGACAAATTGCCCTGTTTGGCCCAATCAAAAGGTTTAGGCTCAAGCAGCTTAGCCCATACATACCACCTATGAATCATGTCATATAAAGCATCTCAATACATCTCATCACCCTTCGCATCTGGAGAGCCGATTAATTTCTAATTTTCTAGTCTTTAGGGAAACACGTGGATTTTGTTTCTCTCCACATTTTCAAGCCTCCATTTTGTCTCTATTTTTCTATTTGAGTTCATGGATTTATTTAAATTCCAACGCTTCAAATTTATGATTTTATATGGTAAATTTTGTACTCTTCTTTCCAATATAATTATGAATTGTTTGATATTAACTATAAATTATTCAAATTTAATCCAACAATATATATATGTGAAATGTGTATGGGAAATGAATATCAATAACAAAAAAATTATTATAATAGCTATTGTTATTACCTATTACTATTCAATCGAGTATTTAGTCTTTGCGAGAGAAAACTGTTGAAAAATCCTCATTAATTAGTTTATTGCTCAAAAGATACCTTAAATTTATTTAAAGATTGAGGCAACTGTATTTGTTTTTTTAATTATATGCAACTTATTTTCAATTATGAGTAAAACGAAAGACATTTACATACAAGTAAAGACATATTGCAAAATGAAATTTTCAATAATTTTTCCTTTTAAAATTTTTTTATTTTATTTTATACTAAATTTTTGTGTGAGTCCCCTCTATTTCTAAGAATTTCCGGCAAAATATGCAAGTCCTGAAGATCTGAAATTTACGTTGTGAATTTGTGATTTCCCGTCAGAAAATCAGATGCAGCATTACCCCCAAAGCCAACATATAATGGACCGTATTCAACAATCTTGACTTGCCATCCCTATTCCTATTCTGATCTCCGTTGTTAGCCATGGGAATCCATGAGAGTGGCGGAGTCATTTCTTCTTCCTCTTCTTCTTCTTCGTTTTGTAGTCGCTTCTGGTCGTCGGCACTTAGAGCCAAGCGCTTGGCCACGCCGGCGGAGAAAGCTGCCCGTGATAATTCTAGCCAGGGCCTTTCCCGCCGGCTTGGCGTGCTTGACCTCATCCTTATTGGAGTTGGCGCCTCCATCGGTGCTGGCATCTTCGTCATCACCGGCACTGTCGCTCGAGATACCGGACCAGGTTCGTGCCCCTATTATTCTTCCCATTTCCAGCTGAATTGGCGGCCGCTATTTCTTTTCCTTTTTAGAAATTCGCGATTTTTAGCCAGTTTTTATCCTTTTTGTCTGAATGGAGTTGTTGAAATAGAATTTCAATGGTGCAAAAGAAAATTTTTGCTCAGGGTTAGTTCGTAGCTCAAGAAGATTTCGGTCTGGTTGGTCGGATGAAATATGAGGTTTGAAAATTGAGAAGTTAAAATCATTGTTTGCTTTCTTAGTAAAAGGATTGAATGAAGATAGAGCCTCTAAGTTTTGCATTTGCATTTTATTGTGATATCTAGAGTTCACAGGATCACTTTTTTGTTGTGTTTCATTTTTACTCTCCCTTTATTTATTTATTTTCATTTCAACCTGCAAAATTTTAGGCGTTATCTTGGAAATTGCTTTACAAACTTAGGAGATGAAATCTAATTTACATTATGGATCTTCTGTTGATCGTATGGACTATTTACCCGACAATTAGGAAGCTATATTTCTGTATTTCTCTAGGATATGCCTTAAAAGATCAATTCATTTGATTTTGTTCTCTAAAGCCGATTGTTATGTTTCTTAATTTTTGTGGCATTCCTAATAATAATATTGTCGTGTGGATCTACAGAGGATGATATGGATTCAGGGCCAGTTTCATCTGGGGCTACTATGACTCTAGACTTCTGCTTATGTTTGGCATAATCCATTTAACAAGCGTTTTTAGCAATATTATTGCGTTTGATAAATATTTTTCAATGCATACTGCTTTTTATGGTCAAATTTTCTAAAAATAGAACGTACAGATCTGAGTTTGCAATTAATATCTTTTAAATGAATTGGTGATTTTAAATATTCATTTTGTTTAATTTTTATAAAGTTTATAATTTTTTATTCATTTAATATTAAAAAAAACACTATATGTGTGCGAATATAACGTTTTAATCTAAAGACACGCATGTAACATGAAATTTTAAGATATAAATGTTGAAATTCATCAATTTCAGCATATTAGAGTAAGAACAGAAATGAACCTGGAAAAAGTCGAGATAAGAAAATTTTTAGGGCTAAAAGGATAGTTAATGATTTTGAGTAAGATTATTTCTTTCTTATAAGATTTCTGGTCTGCTGCTGCCTCATTCCAAAGAAAAACTCCAATTTTACACTTCCAACCAACAGCAGAAAAACTATTTTTACCTCCACTTATATTAGGTTTTTTTCCCCTATAATATGACCAAGCACCTGAAGAAATTGGATGGGTACTTTATTTAATAATAGGCAACTTCTTTCACCAAAAACCTTGACCAAACAGGATGTTGTCTGAGATTTAAGGACGGAACCTATGTTTTGAAAAAGGTCTTCAGAGACAAAATCTTTTGATTTTTGCTCCCAATTGTCAATTTCTATGCTTTCCCAATTTATAATTCCCAATTATATGGAGCTTTATGCCTACAAATTTTCTTCGATAAGAAATATGGCTATCTAAAAGATACATGCAAATATTGGGAAGGAACAAACTTGCAATGTTACTGTAGAAAGAGAGGGTACTCAGTTAAGCTTAAATAGATAAGCTCAGGTTGTATTATATCTATTATCTGTAATAAAGGAAAGACTATTCAATAGGTACGAAGGATTATGCCATTCATCCTACTATTTACACTCAATTCTAACAGTTTATTCAGGTTTCGTACACTTTCTTGTCATTTCTCTCTCTTTTGATTTCTATTGAGCTGAAACTTAATTGTCGAATGCTGCAATCAGATGTAGAGTACTGCCATTGCCTGTTATTTCTGTTTTAAAGTAACGGTCAGGGTGTGTAATGCTCATTGTGCATTCAACTTGCCATTCTGAACTTGGTGGCTTATTTGTGGTTTGTTTCTTGAATGCAGGAGTAACAATTAGTTTTATACTTGCTGGAGCATCATGTGTCATCAATGCACTCTGTTATGCTGAACTAGCTTCTCGTTTTCCTGCTGTTGTTGGAGGGGCATACCTGTATGCATATACGGCTTTCAATGAAATCACTGCTTTTCTTGTTTTTGCACAATTAATGCTTGACTATCATCTTGGGGCAGCCAGCATAGCAAGAAGCTTAGCAAATTATGTAATAACAATTCTTGAGATCTTTCCTGTTTTCAAAGAAAACATTCCCTTTTGGTTCGGACGTGGTCAAGACATTGGAGGAGTTCTATCAATCAACCTCTTAGCTCCAATTCTCCTAATACTTCTGACTATAATTCTCTGTTGGGGTGTTGGAGAATCATCGGCCGTAAATTCTTTTATGACTGTGACAAAGGTTCCTTTCGTTCCTACAAGTTACCACTAATCTATCTGATATTAAGAACCTCTTTACCAAGACAGAAATATAGCTATTCTGCTATTTGTTGCAGGTAGTCATTGTTATCTTTGTCATATTTGCTGGAGCTTTTGAGGTTGATGTTTCCAATTGGTCTCCCTTTGCTCCTTATGGTGTCAAAAGCATATTTACGGGAGCTACTGTAGTATTCTTTGCATATGTTGGATTTGATGCAGTTGCCAATTCTGCTGAGGAATCTAAAAGACCACAGGTATGATATGTTGACATCACTCCACTGCTTTATTAAAAAGCTGGATACTGTATTTCTTTTCTGATACACATATAGCATTGGTACTTCCCATCAATACATTCACCTTCTAACTATTACTTCTCTTATTTCTAATATTTCAGCGAGATTTGCCAATTGGCATCATCACAAGCCTGTTAGTTTGTATCTTATTGTACGTTGGAGTTTGTTTAGTGATTACTGGAATGGTTCCATACAAGTTTATCGGGGAAGATGCTCCATTGGCTGAAGCTTTTACATCAAAGGGTTTAAAGTATGTTTCCATTCTGATTAGCATAGGTGCTGTAGCTGGACTTACAACAACACTCCTAGTTGGTCTTTATGTCCAGGTTAAACACTTGAGAACTTATGATATTTCATGTGCCTAGTTCATGTACCATGGGCTAATGGGATGTTTCTCATGAGCAGTCTCGGTTATATCTTGGGCTGGGAAGGGATGGTCTACTGCCTTCAATATTTGCTAAAGTAAACTCCAAGCACCACACTCCTGTTCATTCTCAGGTCTGGGTTGGTGCCATTGCTAGTGTTTTGGCTGGACTATTCAACGTGCATGTGCTCTCACACATTCTTTCTGTCGGTACATTGGTAAGAGCCTATACCAATTCATGGCATTAAAGCTGTCAACTAATCTCTATATATATTTAGTTTCTTCTCCGCATGTTGTCTATGACTTATCAAAGGAAGATGGGTTCTAGATCAGTGGGGGTGTTTCTTTCATGGTGCGACATTGGGTACTTTAATTCAAGATTTTCAATGCATTTCATTGCATTTTCTGATTAAGGTTCTCAGAACTTTCTAATACAGCCAAGTTTTGTTTTATACAGAGATACTACTGGACTTTGTTTGTAAATAGTCTTGTTTACATGTTATTTTTCTTGTTTCAGACTGGCTATTCAGCTGTCTCAGCATGTGTAGTAGCTCTTCGCTGGAGAGGTAAGACAGCCAGTCAAGTCTCATCTTGGAGGGAAGGAGTCATTTGCCTAATTGCTGTTGCTATTTGTGGATTTGGTGCTGGGATCTTATACCGCTATGATGTGTCAATTATTTTTCTGATTATCCTCCTAGTCGTTGCAATCGCTGCTTCTGCTGCTCTCTGGTTCCGGCAGGTAACTATCATTTTTTTCCCCCCTTAAGGAACACTGCAATATATTATTGCCTCTTGCTTGGGATACATCAAAGCTATTGCATCAAGGATAAGGTTGAGTATAAGATGAATCTACAGTTGAAATATGGATGAGAATATATCTGATAATCAGTTTCTGGGAATGGTGTTGATTTATGCAAATAAACTGGCTTAAAACTTATTTCTGTCTAGGTTTAGCCAGATTCTCATGCAGTGTATTATGTCATTCTAAAAACTACTGAATTTGTTGATATAATTTTGCATAAATTAGAGCTAAAGACCAACATCCACTAGAACTACTTTATATAGATAAATAACTTTATTAGCTGGACCCTCGCTTTCATGCGCCTAATAATTAGTTCTGAATAATTGGTGATAGAAAGATGTAGCTAAATTCTTTGATATTATAATTGGATCTTGTCCTTTAGAAGGAAACCATCTCGAATTGTTCTATTGTTTTCCTTCCCTGCCTTGTTCAACAAAGGCAATCTGATCTAAATATGTCAGCTTTTCAAAGGGTTGATGCTGTCTCATGAGTCCAGGAACACTGTTAATCTCTTGCTTGATGATTTCATGATTGTGGCAGTTTTGATATCGTATAAATTCTGCTTGGCCACAACAGGTTTATGACGAAGCACCAGGGTTTTCTTGCCCTTGGGTTCCCTTCCTGCCGGCTATTTGCATCTTCTTCAACATGTTCTTATTTGCACAGGTATGTTTGCAACCTCTCTTTGGAACTGTGATGAAGTAATATCTATGAAAAATTTGATGTTGATGGATTTATATGTCAAAAGCGATGACAAATACATCCTTTCTACAGTTACATCATGAAGCATGGGTGAGATTTGTCGTTCTTAGTGTTGTTATGGTTGGTGTTTATGCAATATATGGCCAATATCATGCTGATCCAAATGGTAAAGAGACTATCATTTATGATCGCATACCAGAGGAAGAAGCTTGGTGAGTTCACTTCATCGGGTCAAAAAAGATAAGTTCAGTTGAATATGATTCCAAGGCCAGTAAGACCGTTTACTTGGTGAGTCACTGATCTCTTATATACCATCACAGTTGCTTGTGGTCAGTTCTTGTATAGAAAAAGCATATCGTTTTCTGTCAAAAATAAGTGCTGTAAATCAATAATGATTGATTCTGGTAGGAACGTGAACTGTAAAAATATTTCTTGGTACAGTTACTGCTTAGATTGTACATGGCAGTGGCCACAATTATCTTCCCTCTGAATGAATGTGGCTTTTAAAAAGCTTGTGGGTGGCTCATCTTTGTAATGTGGGGGGTTTCATTTCCCTGATTGGTTGGCGTTCAAGATTCTTACACCCTTTTTGTTATAAGATGAAAATCAATTCGATGAATGATGAACTCTGTATATCTGGATTTAAGACGAATAAATATTTCCTTAATCTAAAGTATCTCTGTTTTTATTTTAATAATTTGATAGTTGAAACACTATCCCTATCATGCACTTTACGTTTCAAATTAGAAATATGTTGAAATTTATAGAAGACGAATACGAAGTTGAAGATGAACAAGAATGGTTTTGATGAAAAGGGGACTTTATTCAATGAGAAATGCGATACAGCGGTGGAGTGCCGGTAAGGACCAGAAAAATGAGCACCAAAGAGGCAGGTGACTCAAATTACATGGCCAGACTCCATTCAACGGCGGACATTACAGACAACATCTGAGGGGAAAGGAACGTCCCCAACAGACAGTCTTTTATTCCTAAAAAGCATGTCTCTAATCAAGGCTGTCTCCATCAAGTCTAATGTTCTTAGCCATCCTCTGTGTCTTTGAAACGGGGGCGTAGTGTGTATCTGGTCTCACGCTAGAATTTATCAAGACCGTAGTTTTAATAGAAGCAGGTGGTTACATATGATTTTGATGGTCTTCAGCATGAAACCAAATTTACCATATGAATACTATCCCTGAAAGTGGTTCTCTCTAAAGAAGGGCTGCTCCTGAGAACATATAAGCCTATCTTCTGGTGGAGAAATCATGGACCAACGTGCATGTGCCATGGGCATGGTCTTCCACTTTATGGCTGTACAGCTTGTACATGTCATTGGTTGTTTGTTTAGGACCAGCCGAAGAAAAGGTTGTTATCGGCTGGACCCTTGAGGGATTCATTCTTCTGAGCTTGCTAGGCAGATTAGACGAGGGTCATGCACACCCCTTATGTGTGTGCTGCACAATGCCCAAGCTTGGCCAATTCTTGATCTAATGTAAACATTACATAAGCACTAGATAACTAATTTGTAGGTATTAAAAAAATTAGTTAAGTTATTTACAATAAATATATATTATCTTTTTTAAAATATTCTTTTTAATCATATATATTGGAATTGCTTTGGGTGGAAATCCCTTAACATATATAATCAATAGAAATATTTTGGAAAAACAACTATAAATTTGAAAGACAAAGAGAATTAAGAGCTTATATTTAGAAAATAAAAAAATTAATTTTATTTATTAAAAAAAATGTCATTACTTTTATGTAAAATGATGTTTTTTATCAATAATACTCCCTCCGGTCCTAAATATAAGACCCTTTTTGTAGTGTAAATTACACTACAAAAAGGGTCTTATTTTTAGGACTGGAAGGAATATGATGTTAAAAAAGTATTTCCTTTAAAAAAATTATGAATGCTTAATAATTATTTATTATATTCATATAATATTAAGAATTAATTAAAAGTAACTATAAAATTCATCAATATTCTTAAAACTTTTAATATGTGCGTCTTTATGTATTGGCTAAATTGAGTCTCCTTTTGAGTCTTATTATCAATGTGAAAATTTCGCTAGCAAGTAATTTCTAAGTATGTTTTTGCTCTCAAAAATAATTTCTAAGTATGTCTGCAGATAATTTCCCCCCTCTTCCTAGAAAATCAAGCTTGAACAACAAAAATCTAAAATTCAATCATGAACATCAAATTCATCAGTCTGTGGGCACTTTTTAAATTCACTGAAACTTTTCTTGCTTTCGGTCAAAACAAAACAAAAAAAAAAACGTAGAACTTTTTAGCTTTAAAAGGCACAAGCAAGCATCCAAATTTGATGGGTGAGATGAGATTAGTGGGCTCTCCACTAATCGTTCTTTTCCAATTATCACGCTCACGTGCTGCTTAATTCGTAATCTATACAGTTTAAAGAGAATCATCACAAAAAGTAGACACAGTTCTATTCATGAATTTAAGCAAATTAATAACTTTTCTTGCTTTTAAAATCATAAATATTTAGCACTTTATTTTTTTATAACTATTTGACTAAGTTAAATTTGAGCATTGTCAAAATCAATTGAGAATAGTTATCTATGCCATTTCACATATGAATATTCCTTGATGTTTTTATGTTCTTATACATAAAAATTTAAATGAGTTGGATTCTGAGAGCTTAGTGAAACTAAGATATGACATCTACCAAATAAAATAAATGTAATTTTTTCACAAAAATATAATCTCTATTTTTTTAAAATATATAAATACAAAAAAAATATTATATTCATTTTTTTCTTCTCCATTAGTTCGGGTCGATTTAAATTAAATCTATACCACCATAATTTTTGTTAAGCATGCAATAAAATACATGGATGAAAAGTCCACAACACAATCTGTTTTGAAAAAATTAATGATTGAATTATCAAAATACTACCTCCAATCCTAATTATAAGAGCCAGTTGACTAATTTGAGAAGATTAAAAAAATAAGTTGACTTAATTATTTGTAATAAATAGTGTTGTTTTTCCTTAAATATTCTTACTAATCAAATATATTGGTTAGAACTACAATTATTAGAATGACCGCCTTTAAAAAAATGTATAAATATGAGAGACTAGGTGGATTGAAGTCTTATATTCAAAACCAAAATAAAATCAAACAAAGTCTTATATTAAGGACAGGAGATAGTCTATCATCGATATTTAATTCAAACGACTCAAAAACTGAATTACAAGAGAAGAGTAAAGAAAGAAAGAAACAGAGAAACTATATTACATGACATCACAATCATTTTCTAAAAGAAAAAAGAAAAGAAAAATCCAAATCCATCAATGGCGCAATAATGGAAATAATTTATTAAAGCGATGTTTCAAGAAGTCCACTTTTTATGCTATTCACTTTAGTAAATGGAATCACAATCTGATGTGAGAGAATTTGATCAGATTTGGATTCTCTCTTGTCATCTTCATCAAAGTCAAAACCACTAGTAAACATATCTAACATCATTTTCTTTTCTACTCCTTTCACTCTCACTAAAGTTGACTAGAACTTGTTCCTGGCCCATCATGAAGTAAGCCCTCACTTGAAAGAGAGCTCAACAAAAAGTCACATACCCAATCGCTATGCAACCTCCTCCTATACTCAATTCTCATTGGTAACTAACGGGGTTGGTTCAAGTAGTAAGCGGCTTGGTACTGCTTAAACGAAGTCTCGAGTTCGAGCCTCAATGTATGCAAAAATCCCTATTGGAAGACTCACACACTATAACCAAGTGCGCAACACAGGTCGGATCTAGATATAATCAAAGCAAAACTCCGATAAACTGAGTGGGCAACAAAAAAAAATTCTCATTAGTAAATTATAAATACAAACACCAACAGAAATTGGATCTAACAAAAAAAACTAGTCTTTTACAACATAACGAATCAAAATTCAAACCCCCGTAAAGACAAGTGCCTATATTTAGTACCCAATAATATCTCAAATAGAATTATCTCCAATAGAAGGATACATATACTTTAACAAAAACACAAAAAACAAATACAAACCCCTCACAACTTGATTCATTCTCTGGTAGATAATAAATAGCAAATTCCTCATAACGTGATGAACCAAAACCTGAATCTCATTAAAAAAAAAGTATCCACATCTAGTACCCAAAAATACATCAGACAAGATTACCTTCAATAAAAAGATACGTTTTAACACCCAAAAAAAAAAAACAAACCTTATTCTAGCAAATACAACTAAATGAATTGCACGGCATCATTATGTTACATCAACAATTAAATATTCGGATATATTGTTAACAAACCGTCTCATTCAATAACCAACTACATATACTATTATAAAAGCAAGAAATGAAGGTGGGGAAAGAAAAGGTATACATAGAAAGAAATAATAAGCTCCATACATATTTTCCCATGTTCCTCTCTTAACTACATTACTTAAGACCATAGAGGACTCAAAATCATTCTAACTGCCTTAGTATCCTTTTTCCATACCTTTTCTTTCAACACATTGATCCATGCCTCTCTAGTAACTAAAAATGACCTTGTCTTCTACATTAGGGAGCTGCCATGAGCTTGAACACAAGAGAAGGGTTCATGGCCGGGGATTTAAGCTGTCACCCGGGCGGTTTCGATTCGAGTTAGCCGCCCAGGGGAGGAGGGGCACCGGCCTTTGAATGGTAGAGCTCAATGGGGCTGAGTTGGACGACACGGCTGCCGCTGCTGATGAGGAGGAGGATGTGGATGAGACCGCGACGCGCTCACAAGAAGGGCACATTGTAAGAGTGGTTGGAGGGTTCATGTGCATGTAGAACTGTGGGGATAGCTTTAATGCCCTCAGTTCTTGCACTTCCTTTTGCAACCTCCTATTCTCTTCAGTCAAAGTCTCACAACATCTCCTCAAGTACTCACAATCCACTTCAGTTTGCTTCAACTTGGTCCTTCAATTTATTCAAGAAAACCACAAAACAAAGCATTCATTCCTCTTTCTTACATATCACAATCAACCAAACAACAACATAGCAAAACAATAGACTTAGATTTAACATTGAAAAAGATG
Source organism: Neltuma alba (assembly GCF_004799145.2). Lineage (NCBI taxonomy): Eukaryota > Viridiplantae > Streptophyta > Magnoliopsida > Fabales > Fabaceae > Neltuma > Neltuma alba. The sequence continues at coordinate 60,352 of NW_021633812.1, forward strand.
CACTTTTTTCAAACTCATACTTCAAATATTATAAGATAATCAAGGCCAAGGAATGATTAAGATCATCAGCAATAATTGTCACATTATTATTATTGGCCAATTGGTTTCTCTAGGTAGTACTCATTGTGTTCTGTTTTCTCATGAAATTAATTATCATAAACTCCATTTTCATGTTTGATCATTGGGTCATTGACTCCTATTTTGAAGTTTCAAAACCATAATTCATTCTACAAAAGAATAATTAATTTTGGGGTTATGCTTTGGTTTTCTTCATTGCTTTTCAACAGTTTGAAGAATGGCAATAGCATTACCAATATTCATGAATGACATTTAAAGTATTTATTACAGAGGATATGTTACATAAAACAGGACAAGTCAAACCCCAGAGTTATTTATATTTAAACTTGATAAGTTAACAATCCGATAATTTAATTCATTCAAAAAAAAAATATTAATTCAAGTTCATAGATGCAAATTGTCAGTATTGGGCCTGAGAAGTAATTGTTATGACCTCACCTTGCCCTCCTGTTCTGAAACCACACTTCCACTTGTCTTGGCCTCAGATTCAGCCGTTTTGCCAATTCCTGTTTTTGCTTCTGAAGATAATAATAACCAAACGGGGGCAAAGACAGATGTTAAAATTACTAATTTACCACCGTCCTGAAATCCCAACTATACCCTTACTCGTCAATGAATCTACAGAAGTGCCACTGGCGCTTACCGGATTGAGGGTATTGTGCTCCTTGAACGTTTCCTCCAGCACAATCGATTGTTCCTTCGACAGCCGGAGCTTTTTTCTGGAAGTATCTCCGTCGCCGTCGCCGTCTCCGTCTCCGTCTCTGCCGCCTCCGTCGCCGCCGCCTTCATCATCGTCGCTTCCTCGAGAACATGAGGCACGCTCGGCTTCATGCTCTCCGCCAATAGACTCTCTCTCGCTCCGCTTTCCGCTGATGCTCGACACAGTACTGTTCGGTGAGGAGACGCCATTTTCATCGTCACAGTCCACAACCGTTGACGGCGGCGCCAAATTTACATCCACTCCCCGGAGCAACGTTCTCGCCTCGCAGCTCCGATCTGCCACGTGTCACACATCTGAGATAAGGACTCGACCCAAGACACGTCCTCCAAACCAATGGCATTCAAGTAATTAAAAAGGACCCTCACGATTCGGAAATCAAAATGAAAACAAACAAACAAACAAAAAAAAGGTTTTGCCTTTGTGATTGTAAAGAACTTTTCAACATTTTTTTCTGGGCCAAAGATTCACAAAACTACAACAGAAGATGGATCTGAAATCGAAAACTGCAGAAAATCCTGGGTTTTTTATTGCATGATTTGCATGTATCAATCCAGAAGTTTCAAAGAAAGTGAATGAACAAAAAGAAAAATCAAGAAAGAAGGAGAAGAATCTTACCAGGAAGCTGGAAAATATCGTTCCAGGAAGCTCTTTGATTCGGAAGAGTCCGAGAAGGCTTCTGCATGAGACTCTGAGACGGATTCATTCCCAGTCCCAAGCTCAGACTCAAACCCAAGCCCAACCCATCGTCTTTCTCCGCCATTTTCTCTGAGAAAGCGAGAGAAAAAAACCAGAGGCACTTTCCGGGAAACCAAACAGAGTGAAGAGTCCGAAAAATTTTCTGGGGTGAAAGCAAAACGGAGTAAAGGGAGAGAGAGGGGCAGTGGGGAGGTGTCACAGCCTTTCTTTTGCTTTTTGCAGAACAGTAAAAGTATGGAGGACAGGCACAATATGTAGATATATATACAGAAGGCAGAGGCAGAGAGAGAATGAAAGAGAAAGAGAGAGTGATAATGATGACTTGTGTCAGAGTTGGGAAATTGGCTCAATGATGACATAAATGGCTATTCCTAGGCTTAAAGCCTACCTCACTGTGCTTCCGGCTTTGTTTTTAACCATGGTTTAGTTCATTATTTACCCACTGGCCACTGTCATTGCCTGTTGGCTTGTGGGCTAGTGAGTACAACAAAATAATATTTTACTGTAAAAATAAAAGATGCGAGCATATAAAATATATTTCTGATTTAACTTAATATTTTAAATTTTTTGATAAATTATGTAGATATTTTGCAATAAAGAATTTTACAAGGTCTACACTCTCCGTCATATTTAGTACATAAAGCATTTTTAGAAAAATTAAGAACACTTTTCTGATTTGAAATGTGAAAAGTATCATCACAATTCTCAATATCGGAGTAAGTAGTCTTTATAATAGTTGCGTATATTAAAAATTTTATAAAATATTAATTCTAAGGAATACATATAATCAACAAGAATATTCTATAAAAGGCGATATAAATTTATTATAAATAACTAATTTAACAAATTTTTTAATCTATTTAAATTATTTCACTAGCTTTTATATTTTGTGGTATAAATTAAAAATCACTTTTCTTAGACTTTTAAATTAGTACTTTTTTAGGAGAAATAACATTAAAGATGTGAAATTATAGGAAATTAAAAAAGTCTTATATTAGATACAGAGAGCTCTAATTTAGAATAATTTCTCGTGAACAATTTATAATTTGTAGTGTTTACTATATTTTTGAAGGCCAACTTTTATTTATTTATTTATTTATTTATTTCCTGACACGGTCAATTTAAAACAGGAACGAAAGGAGGAAGCACGGTTAAAGGGAAGGCTGATTGTTTTTTATGATGTTCGGTTGAGAGAAATCGGCTTTTTCAATCGTTGACTGTTGACTAATGAGTTCACGCGCCTAGTTGCGACGCGCCTGATCATCGCCTCATGATGATGAGAGAGACTCACGTGCCATCATTCAAAGTGGGACCCCATTACTTTTGATTCTAGTTTGAGAGACCTGGGGAGATGTCTCGTGAATCGTGAGATTAAACTTTTATTTCTATAATAATCACATTACTCCATTCTCCTTTATCTTTTAGATTAATCTTTTTTTATAGGTAATTTTATAGGATATGAAATAAATATATATAAAAAATTTTGAGTTACGTGAAAATATTGTTTTAATTGATTTGAAGAGCATCCAAAATATCTTTTAAGTTTCATTTGGTATGAGAAAATAGAGGTGAGGGGAGAAGAAGAAAAATTTTAATGAGCTGATTTTAAAATTTTGAAAAAGTTGGATTAAAATTTTTTTTATTTAATTTTTCTTACTCTTTTATATTATATTTTTTATTAAAAGTTTATAATCATATTTTTCTAATTTTTTAAAACAATCTCATTCAAATTTTTTCTTTCCTTCGTTCTCCTCCATTTCCCTTGTACAAACACACCCTTAGCATCACTAAAATCACTCTCAAGTTCGCTTGAAAAATCAACCTTTTTTTTTGTAAGGAAGTTATTATCATTCATCAACCTATTTTATAAAGCCAGGTTATACTAGTGTATCTGATAAGGTAGTAAAAAAAGCTTTAGCATGAATGTGCCTCTGGGGGGACTAATGTATTTTAATAAAAATGAACGTAAAGAAAAGGGAGGAAATAATAATTATTTAGTCCCCAATAAATAGAAAATAATTGGATAGTTGAATTTATATTTGGTAAGATGAGATGGCTGGTTTGATAAAAAAGAATAACTAGTCAATGACTGTAATAACTTTGATATTAAGAAAACTAATGAAATGATTTGTTAACTATTATAATTATCACGATTACTAAATGTGAAAATAATATTTTTTTAACTATAACTATTAGTAAAATATAACAAAATATAGTGAGTTCCATTTTTGTTTCTTGACTAAATATATAGATTATTAAGAATATGAGTACTCAATATGTGTGTGTCTGCCCTTATTTGTTCAATACGAGGATGCTTCTTGCTTCTTACATTCAAGTCGGTAAATTGTCTTTCTTTTCTTTTTTGCAGCTCAAGTTCAAGTACTATCAAGTTTAATAAAAACAATTTTTTCAAAACATTTTCTATATCCAAGTAAATTCAAATTTTAGACCTTTTACCATCTTTAGGGCATTATCACCTTGTCTACTAAAACCACATATTAGTCAAAAATAGTTTTCTTATCAATAAATAATGAGGATACAAGATATGTTTGCATGCATGCATGTTTGTTTTTGCCGCTTTCCAAGTTGAAGCGGTAGCGCTAAAAATAGAATAGAAGTAAACACTATCGACATTGCCAGACATTGCCAGCTGGAAATACGAGTTGAGCTGTAAAGTTAGATGGCCTTAACAGCAAGATAATCAGTGGAGACGACAAGACATAGTAGAAGATTGAAATCACAATAAAGAAGTTTGGTTTAATATAATATTTGATTTTTACATAGTTTGCATTTATTTTGTTTTGTTTGTCTCTATAATTTTAAATCACGGATTTTGATTTTTTTAAATGGCAAAATGATTCAAATCCTCATTAAAATATATAGATACTAATAACAAGACTTAAGGAATCAAAATTTATAATTTAAAACTATATAAATTAAAATTAAAATGAAAACAAACGGTAAGTACTAAATATTATATTAGTTCAAGAAGTTTCATATATTAAATGGATATGGGCTTCTCAACCCTTATCCTTTCCAATTTTTCCCCCCTTGGATGCAAGCAGCACGTTTTCCATAAGGAAGGAAGGTAATGCAACTTAACTAATTTTTCTGTTATTTGCTCTCTCCTCTTTTGAGATTCAACATGCCCAACAGCTCCAAAGAGAAGAAGTGAGACAAGAATAAAAGTATAAAACCTATGGCCTTGTTATTTGATATGACGCATGGGAGGTTAGCAACGCGTATCATTTTAACATGCTCAGTACGACACATTAATTAATGCTCAGGATTGTGCAATGTTGTGTACATATTCCTGGTCCCCATGATGTTATACTGTAAAATCAATCATGAGATTGATTTTTTATGACCAAAATACCCATGCCTCCTTATCTTTTTTAATAGCTCAAAATCAAGTATTATTAAATTTAATTGAAATAACTTCTTTTGAATAATTTTTTTAATTTAAATGGTTAAAATTCATTTTACTAAAACTTATACATATAAACAAATGAGTACACGAGATATGCATGTGTTTGGGTGCGTGTGTTATTTGATTTTGTTGCTTTCCCAGTTAAGAAAACAACGATAAAAATAGAACAGAAGCAAACATTTTCATTGCCAGTTGGATACATGAATGAGCTCTAAAGCCAGGTGGCTGTATTAGCAAGATAATTGTTGGAGAATAGAAGAGATTGAAACCATAGCAAAGAAGTTTCACATTACTAGATGGATAGGGGCATTTCAACCTTCATCCTTTAATTTCCTTTCTCTCTTGGATATGCAAGAAGCTCGTTTTAGATGAGAGAAAAATAATGCAACCAAATGGATTAATTTCCTTCCCTTTCCTTTTTTTTGACATTCAATGTACCAAACAGCTCCTAAGAAAAAAAATGAGATGGAAGAATTACATTACGATTCTAAGAAAGGAAGAAAATTACAAAATAAGTCTTAAAAGTTGTCTTTCACTTTAAAATTTGTCATTACAGGTTGTTTAAGTTGTTATTAGAACCTTTTAGTAATTTTTTGTTTTGGACATTTGATTGGAATTCTCCCAAATGAGATAGCATATAAATAAAGTCAATAGAATCAATTCAGGCCGGTGTGAGAGCCAATAGCTCTCATTGTTTAATTAAGCAAGTAGTTGTTGGATGTTCAAATCCCATGCCTTTTGTATATAACAACCTATTTGGAAAAGGTTCACTATTCAGTATTTCCCACGACATATCAGGAGAAATTAAACTATGTGGTCATCAGCAGAATATTAAAAGCATTTTTATTTTTTAGGCTTTTCAATATAGTAAAAATTTTGCTTTGCTTATTCCTTCATGCCACCAGCTCATCTAGAGAAATAGCCTACACTTGGTTTGAGGTTGCCTAATCATTTCGGGTTGAGCTAGGCAGGCAAGGCCAAAATTGGAAGAAAAAACTTCTACACTTGACTAGTCAGCATATAGGAATATCGAACCAAAACATTGCATAGCTTAATCTAACCCAACATTATATGGATAATAGGAATTGGATTCACGGGTTGGTGGTGGTGAGCGAGGGTTGACATTTTGCTAGCCCGCACTACCTAATATGCAAGTTGTGATAGAATAGCCCGCTTTTATTACCATTTCTTAATATAATTTTCTTTTTATCTTATATCTCTCTTCCTTCTTAACAAATATGTCTCAAATAAAAGTCATGAGATAAATCACATTGTTCAAGCTAAACATTTTAAGAATATTTTTTCCCAAAAAAAAAAGTCAATTTTTACAAAGATTTTTTTTTTTTGAATCGTGTCCTTGGATAATTATTAGACAAGTTACAGAAATAAATTTACCACAATACTCCTTTTCAAGTTTCAACTTTACCAAGCTGTTTTTAGTGACAACCATTTGCTTCTAGTGCACTTCTTTTTTCAATTGCCAAAACAATTGATTGATTCGAATTGAGTTATGTAGGACTCTAAGTGCACAACAAACTCTCCCAACAAGTTTTAGCACCTCTGGGACATACAATTGCATCTCTAGAGATCAAACATGATACCGTTGGTTTAGACAAACTCCCTATTAGTTTGAACACGCGCTTGTTACGTTGGTGACACTAATATAAGTTTGTCGTGCTTAAGTAGTCTCAAATCTCATGTGAATATCTCTGGTCAAAAAAAAAATCTCATGTGAATATACTTTATGTGATTCTCTTAGCATAAAACAATAGGCAAGCTAACATTTATTACCAAAAAAATTTAATAAATAGGTAGGTTAATAAGTTGGCCCGCCAAATTATCATGGTGATCTCGAGTTTGTATCTAGCCAACCATCAGGGTGTATCTATGGGTTGTGGCAAGTTAGCCCGTATTTCTAATAATCATGACCCAACATGTTATACATACATGTGCTTATTGTTTAAATGTTTTTTATTTTTATTTTTCATTGATCTTATTGTTCTTCTAACGAAATGATTCTGTAGTCATTATTTTCACGTTCTTTAAGTCCAATCTATTATACTTATTTAGGGATAGAGTATTTAAATGTCTCTAAAGCATTCACGAAGGAACAGCTAATACTCAAAATTTTATTTTCCTTATATGCCCTAAAAATTTATTTTCATAACAAAAATATCCTGATTATTATTTGTCATTAAGTTTGACAGTTAAATTATGTAGTTTAATCAGTATTTTTAATGATCAAACTTGACGGCGGATAAAGGTTCAGGGCATAAATGTTACAAAATAAAACTTTTACAATATATAATAGCAAAAAAAAAATTCAAATATTGGGTGTTTTTTCATGAGTACCTCTGGCGTACTTTTTAAAAATGTTAAAAATGTCACCTTTGATCCCAATATCATTCCTCAAAGAAATATATTTTGGATTAAAATAATTTTATTTTTATTATAAACTAAATTGTTTTTTTAATTTTTATACCTTATGGTGTTTTTTTCCTAACAAAATAGCTTATGGTGTTTATAAGGCTAGGGAAACTCAGTCCAACTCGTGACCACCTTGCTTTGTCTTGGAATAAAATTTTGGGTAGATTTTTTTAAAAAAATTAATTATTTGATGTTTACCATTTTAACTCAGTTATAGTTTACTAATTAATTTTTGATTCAATGTAACTCAGTTTTTAAATTTCAATTTATTGTTATTCAATTTCTATAGTTTAAACTATTTAAAATTTTATCTTTAAATTTTAAGAAATATATAATCTTATTTTCTAAAATGTAATGACTAATATTTTAAATTGTTAGATTATAACGAATGCGTTACACTGAGTCAAAATTTAAGAACAAAATTTTAACAAATGAAAACTATAAAGATTGAACTGAATTGAATTGAAGTTCTAGAATTAACTTTTAACTAAGTGAATACTAAATAATTAACTTTTTTATGGGTCACAGGTATCATATTTAGTTTCCTATTTTTATATATCATAAAATTTAGAATCAGTCGCGTTTATCATGAATATAAATATATTTTGTCATACTTTGTACTTTGTGCTGCAGGGCAGACCCAAGCTTTTTGAGTTTATTTAAAAAAAAAAAAAAAATCTTTCCCCCAAGCTTTCTCTTATCTTCGCTTTACATGTCACTTTACCAAAATTAGGGAACTGAAATTTAATGTTTATGGTGACCTTGCCCTTGGATCAGCTTTCTCTTTTACTTTTCTTGCACTACTCCTCTTGCCTTTTTCTATAAGTAAGTCAAAGAAATTAATACATCTCATGACAAAGTCTCTTTGGAATTGGAATGAATCATACAGGATTTAAGTTCAATAGTAACCTTTTTTTTTTTTGACCAGCCAATAGTAACCTTACTTAGTGAAGAATCCAAAGAAATTTATGGAAAACGAAAGAACATATAAATAAAAATTACCTATTAATTTAGATGCTTATAGACTTAAATTGAATTACGTAGATTAAAAAAATCAATTAAAGATAATAAATATATTAAAATAACTAATTAAAGTAAAAAAATTATATTAAAAATTTTAGCCAAGTTATCATCTCTAAAAAATTTTTTTCTTCTATATAAGATCAAAGATAATAGTTTTTTTATTGTCAAAATTTTATAATAACGGAGTTATAAGTTACTCCTCCGGTCCTAATTATAAGACCCAATTGACTTATTTAAAGAGATTAAGGAAGTAAGTTAAGTTGGTTATTTATAATAAATAAGTGTTGTCATTCCTAAAATATCCTTGCTAATTAAGTATATTGGCTAAAACTATCATTATTAGAAGGATTATCTTGAAAAAAAATGCATAAATATAAGAAACAAAATGGATTGGGGTCTTATAATTAGGACCAAATAAAAAATCAAATGGGATCTTATAATAAGGATCGGAGGAGTACATTATACTTCTTTAGCGTTAGCTATGCTTGCACAAGCTGGAAGTTGATGATTAACTGAGACCTCCATATGTTGATTTTTTTTTTATAAGAGTTAGTATAATATTTAGTTTTTATAGTTTACTTTCATTTTTTTTATTCTCTATGATTTTAAATTATTAGTTCCAGTCTCTTAGTGGGTAAAATAATAAAAATAAGTCTCAAAAAAAGCTTTGAAAACTAAAAAGTTGCATATAGATACCCGTTCACAAAAATTATTTTTATTTGCTCATATATTATTTGTCAAAACTAATATTAATATTGTAACAGTTTCTTATTGACAATTTTTCTATTGCCAAAATTTTTTTTTACGATTTTTCTAAAATAATACAGGTTTATATTAAAATATAAGAACTGATATTTTAAATAAAAAAACTTGAGAAGCCAAAATTTTTGGCTGAAAACTACATCAACATGGACCAAAACTAAAATGACAAACAAGTATAAAGGCCAAATATTATATTAATTCTTTTTATAATTTTATCAATATATTTTTTTTAGTAAGTATAGGTATTTTTTTATTAAAAATAATTCTCAAACACTAAATATAAATACTTATTTTAGTAAAAATTTGAATATTAATTCACTCCCTCACGAAGAAGTAAAAGAAGTAGGGTTAGGCCCTACCCGTTGATATTTTATCAAAGTATTTAAGAGTGTATGCGCTTCATTCTTTCCTGGAATTATTGTGGGCCCACGTCTTTTTTTTAATACTTGTACTTCAAGTGGGCCACCATTACCGATCACGTTCCTCAAATATTCTCATGTTATTTGAGAGGATTCTTGTCTTTTTTTTTTTAACCTGATGAGGGGATTCTTGTCTAAACTATAGAATTTCAGTGAACTGTCCGTAAACGCTAGAATAAATGGTTGGGATAATTTATAGTTTTATACCCAAAACAAGGCGTGACTTCAGTTTTTTTTCTTTTTTCTATATTTATTTTTATTTTTGGAACCAAAAAAATTGATATTAGTAATTCGGAGATGAAAAATTAAAATGAGAAAGTGAGTGAGGAATAATAAGGAAGAAAAGGAGGGGGGGAGAGAATTGCGGGGACAAGGGAGAGAGGGGGTCACGTGGGGAACATGCAAGAGTTCACGTGCAGCATCGTGTCATGATTCGCCACTTGGCAACACGTGGGCCCATGATTGCGCTCGTGCGTGTCACTTTGTCTCTCTCTCCCCAGACACTCATCTCTCCACAATCATTTGGTACTTTCGTGGATTCCTCTTTAAAAAATTAGGGTATCCGTAATATATAAAGAGTTGTTTTTTTTAAAAAAATAACAGTTTTTTTTTTTGGGATTTTTGTGAAGCTAATGGTACATTTAATATCTTAAAATATTCTTTAGTATAGTTAGCACTCTGAATATTTTTTTTGTTTTGCTATGTAATACCTTGAAGTATTTTTAAATGCAACTTTGCACTTACCAATTTAAAGTATTGAATGTATCAAAAAGTAATTAAAATGCTAAAGGTATCTGAAAAAAAATTTATGGTGTTGAATGCACTAAAATATAATTTAGAGTATTAGACACGCCTGAAAAAATATTTTAAAGTGTTGAACATATCATAAAATACTTTAAATTGCTAGACATATCAAAGAAAATACTTTAGGATTATGATCCACATTAATCAAAAAATCTATTAATACTGGTTAAAAATAAGAAATATTTGTCTTTTTTCCCCTGAATATGCCTATATTTATAAGGAAGTAAATCAATGAGAGGTTGGCCAAAAAAAAAGTAAGGGGGAGAAATAGTGAGGAAAAAATGAGAGAAAATATAGAAAAAATATAATTAATTAGGGTTAAAATTTAATATTCAGATTACTTTAATTATGTCTTATAAAAATTTGAAGGGGCATGACCAATTCAAAAATTTAGTCCGATAAGCAAGGTTGGAGAAAGTAATCACTAAAAATTCTTACAATCAATGAATAATAGACTTGTTATCATTTTTACACTGAAATTTATTATTGCATATAGTTTATTTATTGTGAGAGTTTTTACTTTTTTTTTAGAAACTCATGATCATTTTTCCTTATTAATTTATCATCAATTTATTAATTTATTATACAACGAGTGTGAAGGCTATAAGGCATATATTCTCTAGGATATTATCTTACCCACTACGATACATTGTTTTTTACAGCGGCTTTGTATTTGAAATGATTTATCTCTTTATTCCTTGTATTTCTGAAAATAGTTTTAGTTCCATTTTGAATTTTAACTTTTCTTTTTCAGAAAATTTCTCATCTAATTTAAATACTAGTTAGGCCATCATTAAGTTATATTCGAGTTATTATTAATTAAATTAATAACATATATAAAATTTTTATTTTAGACAAATAAAAGTATTGAGATGAGACCTGAAAATAATACAAAATAATAACCTTTATATAATAAAGGAATAATATCTCTATTGTATAAATAATTACATACAGAGAAGTTTTTGGGGGTAAAATAAGTAAGTTGTGAATAACTGTACAGGACCAACTAGTGAATGATTCCCCCAATCAATATAATAATTATCCGGTTTTATAATTTGTTTTTATTTTTACATTTTTATTTCAAAAAAATGATCCACCTTTAAGTGCTTAAAGTCCATTCTTATGTACTCCGGCGGTTCTTACTTCTTAATATAAAAATTAATTAAGATCAGATTATGTTCTAATATAAAATTTAAATTATTATATCTTTTATGCATTATTTTTTAAATATTTATTTAACTTATAAATTAATATACAATCTCATGCTATGATGATATTTTAGGGTTTATGTCAGATTTGTTATTATTAAATAATTAATTTAAATTTTTAATCCAGTCAAATGGACTAAATAATATGCATACAGTAATATATACATTTGCAAATATATATCATGGTTGTTTTTCCTATACACTATATTCGGTCCTTAATATAAGGACCAGTTAATTATTTAATTTAGTTATAAATATAAAACCTTAATCTACTTTTGTTTTCAAGTAATCCTCATTGTGCTTACAAGTGTTAAAGCCTTAACATTCAAGGGTAATTCGAATGTATACAACTAGTAAATGAATTTTAAGAAACATAATATCTATTCGATACAAATAATTAGCTCAACTTATTTTTTTAATATTTTTAAATTAGTTATCTAACTCTTTTTGTTAAATATTTGAGAGAACATCACCTTTCTTTAGTTTTTAGTTTTAATAGTAGCATTCATTTATGTGGTTGTGAATATATGATTACTTTTTATTTTAAACTTACATAATTCAAAATATAAAAATTTATCAAGAACAGTTCGATTGTGATCCGATAATTGAATAAGTTCGATAGCTGATTCGATTTTGTTAACAAAGTTGAATCCTTTGGAGCTTTAAATACGCCAACTTTAGAAGATGTGGATTCTTTGGGACATAGTTGCTCTCTCCATCGCACATGTTGAGGAAGACAATGAATGAACAGCTAATAAGGCTGAGGCGGTGACCACGTGTGGTCACGTGCGGTGGAACACGCCCCACCGGCTAAATGGTGTCCGGGAAATTTCAAAGGGAAAATTACACTCAACGATAAAATTTAATTATCTTAAAGTTTATTAATAATTGAATAATAACAAGTTTTAGAATAAAGAATGATAACATGTTTAGACTGATCATTTGTTATTATAAGTTTTTGATAATTCAATTTCTTTCTTAGAACCTCTTAATAATTTTTCTACCTTCAGATAATTTATTTATAGCAGAGTAATTACAACACACTTCACTATTTGTATTTGTGAATCAAAAAAATTTATTAAATTGTTAATTTTTTACATTATCATTATCACAGAAAAGATATTAAAAATATATTTTTTATTTTCTCTCACTTATTTATTTTATCTTTTTCATGTATTTATGGGGTATTTAGTATTAGACAAAAGTGTTTTTAAAAAGCATTTCTTTTTAAATCGAGTCAAATTGATTTCCATCCAAACACCTCTTGTGAAAAGGTAAAATTAGAAAATTCTTATTAATTACCCAACAGATGATTCATAAAACAAATTTTTACCTACAACTGACTTATAAATAGAAATACGGTAATAATACATGATTCAGAAAAGCCAAAAGAAAAACTCATGCAATCCTAAATATAACTAGTTAGGGTGTAAGGAGTTAGTTTAATTTTTAACATAAAGTATCATTCAGCATTTTAATTTTATTTATGATGTATTTAACACTCCTAATTTTATTTTTATTGTATCCAACACTCTTAGTATTATTTTCCAATTACCTTATTTACGATTTAAATTGCTGGATAAACTATAAATAAGATTACCAAAAAGATAATATGAGAATGTTGATATAACTAACGATATAGTATCAACACGTTGGATTATTTTACCCATTTTTTTAATTTATTCAAATTAATCAAACACTTAGCATAAAAAAATATACGACTATTATTGGTTATAAAAAATGGTGAAGAAGCAAAGTTGGACTCTATTGTGCAATTAATACTACATTATTCAGAGGGAAAAACGGGAAGGGTTATTGGAGAAGCACATGACATGATCCATCGGGGAAGGTATAAAGAACAAAATCTAGGGGGTGTCGCCCTTTTTATTTTAATTAAATAAAGAAATTAAAAAAGGGGGTCGCACGTGTGCGTTCTTTGAGAGATTCTTCGGAGTTTAATAATCCGTCCCAAAGTTCAAGACTTCAAGGAATGCGAGGGCTTTCATAATGAAACCTTGACCAACAATAAAATATGAGTTAGCATGTGCTATGATCTATTTTTTTATTTTATTTATAAGTCACTTTAATATATTTTACACATGCTAAGAAAAACTTTAAATTTTATTACTTTCATTTAGAATTTAATAGCTTTTTAATTTTATCCCTGTTTATCTATCTCAGTACCCAATAAGTAAAACAAAAAATGTATTCTATGCTTTCCTTGCTAGAACCAAGATCACAAACCTTGCCCGAATCCTTAAGCAATTCCAATTTTTCAGCCTCCCTAGCAAAAACACATTCCAGTTTCATAATGAGGGCTGTGACCCAGTTACCTCAATTGTTTTTAATAACCATGGCAGGGAAGAATTAGTAAGGGAAGAAAAATCAGGAACATGAGAGAGAGTTGGAGCTTGAAGAATGCCGCCCTAAAGGGTGGTGATGAGGGTTAGGTTTTGATTCATTTGATTGTGAGGTTTTTGGTAGGCGAAATGAGGGAGGATGTTTGGGGGTTGCAAAGTGAGGTGATGAACTTCAATAGATTGAAATGCAAAAAAGCAAACTGACATTATTTGAGGGGCAAGAGATTTGTTGCAGACTATGTTATGATAGTCTCATGTGCAGTTACTCTTATTTCAAAACTTGAATCCAAGGAACATACCAGACATTAAACTGGTTGAAATAGTAGTTTAAGGGTCGGTTGTCGGACTGAGATCAACTCAGAGTCTAAATAGTTATATTAAAATAATATAATTTAATTGAAAATAACAAAATATAACGAAATATAACAATAATTGATTATAAATAAAATAAAATATAACAACATTAAGAATTTTGATTTTTATGGGTCATCATTAACTAAAATTAATAATCATTAATGCCAAAATTATTATAAAATTCATTTAAATTTATAAGAGGTGAGATATTAGAAGCTAAATGAGAAAAAAAATAGAACCAATAACAATATAATTATCCGAACCAATTTATTACTGGTTACACCAGTTTTTTACCGGTTTTTAATCGGTTTTTACTCTAGTTTGACCGGTTCGCTACCGATTTAACTTCCCCTCCAGTTTAATCCCAAATTGAACTAGACCACTGGCTGGTTCACGTTCACTGGTTGAACTGCCTAGTTCAATCCAGTTTTTTATTCTCTGCTTGAATCTGAAAAACTAAATTTATTGCAAAATTCTTATTTTTAATTTTTTTAATATAAAAGTGCGTTTACATGAGGTGCAAAATTATGTCACTAAATAATTTGCACAGCTAAATACATCTCCAACTGTTGAGTGTACTTTTATCCTTAAAATTAGTTACCAAATTGCTCCACTTAAAATCATTTAAGTAAAAACGAATTCAAAATCATAAAACACTCATTCTCATCCAAGACAATTTTATCTTTCTCATATCACATCACCTTATATTTATATTTTTCAAATTAAAAAAGTGAAATTGTTCTAAAGGGAAATGATTTTCACTTTTTTGCATTTAATTATAATTCATGAAATAAGGAGAATGTCAATATCACGGATCATCGTCATGTTTACATCGAAGTCTTTAGTTTTAAAAAAATTGGTAAGCATTTAAAAATTATGATTTTATTTTTTATCATAAATATTATAATTGAGACTTCTACGGTATCTTTATGCATATAAATTGGTGTTACACGTGAGGTCAATAGAGGTGTTCATGAGGTCTGGATGCCCACTATATCGCTCAAACCTGCAAAAAAAATACTTAGCCCGGCCCACAAAAAGAGGCTGAACAAAAATAGACATTTTTAGGCCGGACTTATCACTGGGAGAGCCGGGTAGTGGACAAGTTGCCACTGTCTTTCCCATTTGGGCCTGTCTTGAAAAGAAATAGATATATTATAATATTATTTTTTCAACCACCATCCTTTTTAATTTTGGCCAGAAAAATTGTCCCTTTTTTGTTGCTTGCACTCTTCATGATATCAATTTTTTTTTTCAAATAATTATGAGAGTGTATTATTAAACCATTACTCATTAATTTAACCAAATTGATAGAACCTTGAGGCTAGGCTATTGGGGCTACAAGTCTCAAACTGTGGTTAAGGATAATCACAACTGAATCTTTGCTTTTTTCTAGCCAAAGCCTTTGGAGTTAAAAATAGAGGTAGTTTTAATCCACAATTTTAATAATTTAATTTCATATTTTATATTTATACATATAAGGTAATTTTAAATATACATTTTTAAATGCAACAAGATCCATATATCATAGTTTATTTAGCCAATACAAGTAGATTCATCATAAACACAAGGATAACCTCAATATATAGGTGATAAACATTTAAACCTTATCAATTTTAGCTTACGTTATGTTCTACATTTTAAGACCAAAATGTAGGCTCATTTTGGATATTTTAAGGTATGAAATTATGAAATCCATTTGAAATTCACAATAGTATTTATAAGATATAATTAGAGCTTTTTTTTTTTTACATATAATATTAGTAGGGTATTATTACTTGGATAGAGAAGCCCGTCTTGCTCAGCCCGCTCTTACCTTGTTCATAATGATTAGGGTAGTAGATTGCATTTTGCAGTCTGCTCATTTTTCGTGATGGGCAGTGGGTAGGAGTCAGCCCTGCTCATGAACACCTCTAGATGTCAAAGCCTAATTTCTAATCCTCTTTACTTGTTTTTTATCAATGATAACTGTGTCTAAAAATCGGTACACTGACATTTTAAAATATGTACATAAATTTATCTTATACATGGTATCAAAGTCTGATTTTTCATCTTTTTTTACTTGTTTTATTTTACAATGCATTTTATATTTTATTTTTAATTTAAAATTAAGAGAGTATAACTACTTAACATCATTTCTACAATGTTTATGGAATATTTTTCTTCTTATTCAAATAAAAATATATCGAGCATCATTTACATAGGGTTTTGAAGTGTTCTAATCTATTTAGGATGATGTAAGTCATTATATAGAATAGAAGAAATTGTGTAATCAATATAAAAGAATTTGATTAAAAATAATTAATTGCATTTTTTACTTTCCACAGTCACTACAAAAAAATAATTGTGCAATAAGCTTGTGGCAAAAAAATACCAACACAATTAGAAAGGTTGAACATAGTATTTACTATAGGATGGACGACATTCATCGATGACAACTTTGTTTAAAAGAATGAAGAGGCTAAGTGATTTGCTGAAATATGGTACTGGCATTTTCATATTATATATTTGAATGGTCAATACTTACTTATTGAATTTTTAAAATAAAAAATAGCCTTTTTTGGCTTAAAATAAAATTTTTTGCTAACAGGATTATATCTATTCAAGGTTAGTATTTGCTGGAAGGAATAACTCTAATAGAAGGTTCAAAGTAAAACACTTCAATGGCGGAGACTTTTGTTTTTGGGTACAAATAACAGAAACTATTTGCCTACATTTACATGATAATAGTCGCTTAAACCCACATTGACATGAACTGTTTATCAATCCTGAATTTCAGGCCCATTAAGCTGACCCATAACCACACAATCGGCCTCCCCAAGTCCCTACATCGCACAAACAGCGTCCAGCGCTTTCACGAGGCTCAATCCATCATTTTCTTCTTCAAACCTCAAAGCGGGTACCCTCCCACGCAACCGGCCTCCCCGAGCCCCTACATCGCACAAACAGCGTCCAGCGTCCAGCGTCCAGCGACCAGCGCTTTCACGAGGCTCAAACCATCATTTTCTTCTTCAAACTTCAAAGCGGTACCCTGTTTCTTCGTCGCGGGGCACGCCCACGTAGCCTAAGCTAACTCCACCGTTTTCTTTCAGCCTTTTAATCAGGTTTGTATCCATACTAGTAGGTATAATATTCATATGTATGCTCTTTTATGGAGTTAAGCCGCTGCTAATTAAGAATGACCCCGGAAGCAGGTAGGCGGAAGTATATTGATCATGTTTATGGAAAAAAAAATGTTCTTATACTTATACTGTGACTCGAACGATTGTATTTTAGTAAAATACCGTTGCAAATTTGTGGTTAGGATAGTGCCTTAAGTCTGGAACCCAGCAACCAGCATGGAAGGCTTTAGCTATCGCCGTGTCATTTTTGTTGACTTGTGAAAAAGCTATAGCAATTTTGGAATGGGCATTATTTAGTATTTGGTGTAATTTTTGGTGTTTGGGACTTGTGAATGTCTCTATGACGAGGAAATGGCTGAATTAGTTGTTTTTTTCTTTAAATGTTTGGTTGATGTTCGATTTTTTTCCATTTAGTTGTAAGATGGGGTTATCTGGCAAGAGATCCAGAGAAGCAGAAAACAATGATGTTGATTGGGATGGTTACAGTGACATGGAGAGTGAACAGGCAAGTATTGGCTGGAAATTTCGTCCTCTTCTATCTAATCTTTATGATTTTTTTTGGGTGATTGAGGGCTATTTTCTGATGTAGGTGGAGTCTGATGCAGAGGACTATGATGACGACGACGACGAGGAGGAGTATGAAGATGATGGGGAGGGAACCTGTGATGACGAAGATGGTACTGTGGAGGAAGATAAATGGAACAATGATGAGATGGAGCAGCTCGAGAAAGAGTATAGGGAACTCCATAGACAGGAGCAGTAAGATTTCCATCTTTATGGATGTAAATGACTTATTTTGCAAGATTTGAAGTTTCTAAATGATGTTGAGATGTTGGAGACTTCCCTTTGTAGTTGTTATTGTATACTGGATGTTTACTAGTCATGATGATCTTCCGTGTATCTGTCTAGACTATGAGGTTTCAAACTCTTGGAGTTATCAATTATCTAATGGACCGTAAGGCCAATTATGTTCTGATTCACAGCTTTGATTGGGTAAATTTACCGCGTCAAACACTATTCTGTTCTATAATGATGTACACTGGTACTTTTTTACTCTTTCCCTTTCTATATATATTTTAGGCGCTTCTTAAAATATTAATAAGGGTGATTTTGATTTTTTTTTTGGGGTCAATTTTTGAAAAATGGAAGAACTCCAACTGTTTTTAATAAATTTCCTTTTTTTCGTTTAAAAAAGTTAAAAATGATTTGCATATAGAGAGGGGGTTGCATTTACCAATGTGTCTTTCTTCTTTGAGAGTTCTCAAGGTATTGGGGATGATTGTTTGCTTTGGTGTTTTTATTGTGTTCTTTGAAAATGCATCTTTTTGGCAAAAAGTGTTTTTTCCTATATTTATGAGCTTGGATATGGCCAAGAAACAGAGTAAACCACACTCATTGGTGGTTTTGCACGTGTACAATTCCTGTTTGGTTGCAACCTGATAATGCATTATTCATTCTCTTAGGCAATTGTGATCTCTATATTAGACTCTGGTCATGGTCATGGTGGAATCATTTTGTTGTTCCAGTTTTATCTTTAGGAGCATAAATTCTGATGCATGGAAAATTCTTTTTCTACTTTCAGAGATACTTTAAAGAATTTGAAGCGTCATAAAGATGAAGATCTCCTTAAAGGTCAAGCTGTAAAACACCAGAAGGTATGATGTCAACTAACTAATTTCCTGACATACGTGCGTGTGTTTTTTTTTTTTTTTGGGGGGGGGGTTTAAATTGATATAAATTATTTCATTGAGTAATGATTAACTATTTTCCTATTACTTAAACCTTTTTCCCGGATCCTTTTCCTTTTTTAAATTATTATTTTGAGCGACCCATTTCTTTCTTATTACAGTAACACGGATTTTTTTTTTTTTTTTGGTTAGTTCTTTTGTAAGTGCTTTCAATTGTAGTTGTTGCCATAATATGAATATAGTTCAATGGACGTTTTCCGTCCTTTGCTCAGTTTGTAATCATATATTTTTGTTTTTCCTGAAGGCACTCTGGTACAAGATTCTTGAGCTTAGAGTCTTAGTTCAGAAGCCATATTCAAGTTCAAACAGGCTACCCCAGGTATTTTCCTATTCCCCTTTCAAGATTACTATGACATTTTATTTATCATATAAGAATTTTGTGCCAAAGAGATAAACTTTTTGTAGGAGCCAGCCAGGTCTTCATTATATGGTTCTGATGAGGGTGTTAGTGCAGCATATTCAGATCTTATGACTTCCTGCAAGGAGACGTTAAATTCTATATTGGAATTGCAAGAGGTATAATTGTTTAAAGGCTTAGAAGAGAATGTAGAACTGTTCTCTTGCATTTTATGCAAACAGAAACCATACTTATCTATAGTACTATGTCTTTACTTCTCTCATTTTTTTATGCACTGATAGTTTTCTCCTTATATTAGGCCCTAGTTGCCCAGAATCCATCTATTGCCCAAGCCTCTGATGGTAATTGATTTCTTTTTGTTGTCCTTTGTTTTCCCCCTGTAATTTAACCTTAACGTTAACATATCCTTCTCTGTTGATTGTTTATTTTAATGTTTTTATTTTATTTAATTAAATCCTTGAAATTTCTGTTGAGGATTGCATGGAACAGTCCCAATAAGAAGCAACTAGCAATATAACTTTCCCTAGGAATTGAAATTCCGTATGACAGTATTAGGGATTTTTCCATTGCTTGTGGTTGTGTGGAAAGATGTTAGATTCAAGGTAGAATCTTCTCTGCTTTGGTTTTAGTATGTGCCAGAAGTGAAGACATACCTAAGTTGAATTGCGAGAAGAAGTTGGGTATTGAAATCTGTCAGAAGGTGGAATCCTTATGTTTTTGTTAGGGAAGAAGATAAATGTTTGGTATCTAATTTAGTGCATTTATTGAATTACATCAGTGACTCGGATTTTATAAATTTTTTGAATTATTGAATATTAGATTACAAGTACATTTCAACAATGGATATTCTTTTTTTGGCAGCCTGAAAATGCTAGGGTTGAGGTGGGCATGGGGTAGATGAGCCTCTATTTAACAAGTATGGTGGCTGCAGATTACTATAGTTTCTGTGAAGTTACAGTATGCTAGGTTGTTTAAATGAGAGTGAATCTTTTTTTAAGCGCTGCAGAACTTTGGAAGATTGTGATTAGTGAGTTAGTGACTGAGCATACATTAGAATGTTCTAGTTTCATGCTGGCAAGGTTTCTGTAGCTGTTATTTTTCTACTTCATGCTTAGGGAAAATAAGTTTCTCTTACTGACTTGCTGCAGACTCTGGCATCTGCAATTGCTTATCTTGTGTATTTGGGGAAGGAAGCTGGAAACAATTGCTGTTCTAAATATTCTATATATGTTAGTTGTCTGTGGAGGTCTTGACAGATTATTAAAGGCCTAGAGAAGGACATAACTTACTTGGAGTTTGGTGTAAAAGAAGGATATTTTTATTATGTCCAGGTTTTCAGGTCTTGGCAGATTATTAAAGGCCAATGCGATTTTGTGATGCATAAGAATAAATAAAATGGCTATGCAAAAGTCTGGATGCTGCTGCTGCTACTGCGCAAATGCATCTTAATTCATGAGAAGCATGCAAAGAAAAATGAAGATTAGAGGGGGAGTATGTGGCGTAAAATTTATAAAATATTGGTCCTAAAGCTTAAGGGCAATATGTTACACTAATGGAAATAGATGCATTGTCTGTTGCTGTCTGTGCACGTTGTTGAAAGGATTTATATTTACATTTCTTTTTGGATGCGATATAACCTTTACTCTGTTGCATATCTGCTTGAATTGTGTTCTGAACTAACATGAATTTGTTTTATCTTCTAAAAGGTTCAGGAAGGTCACCAAAACATTTAGACACTTCTAAGAATTTGGATGACAATTTTGATGAAGAGTGGTCACAGATTTCTCAGATGCATAAGAGGTATTTTTCCTCATCTTCTTGGACTCTTATTTTGCTAGACGTTCATTTCCCCACCGTACTTCATCATTGAGGCTTAGTTTTGTTGCTTGAACCCCATCTGTGGCAGTAATATTTGAAACTTACCTTGTTATGTATTGGTGTAAATTTTCTTATTTTCTATCTTGCTAAGTACCCCCACAACCAAAAAAAGAAAACTGCACACATGAAGTGATCTATTCCCCAACTTGTGAGCAGCCCTAAATCATGGATCTTCGCTACTTCTAAACTTTCTGGATTCATGAATGATTATTTCAAATTAAATTTCAGAAGAAAATAATGTGATCTTTTGCTTTTTCCAGTTTT